>NC_041384.1:488669476-488802481 GCF_002162155.2 Triticum dicoccoides | reverse complement strand
GGGGGGCAGGCCCCTGCTCTCCCCTGGCTCCGCCCCTTCTAGTGAGACCAAGCCATCGACCGTGTCATATGCTTGTCTAGTTGGCTGCGCATCCGCACAACCCTTTCGACTAGGGACCTTTTAGGACAGTCATCATACAATGCATAGTCCCACAAACAAGTCACGTACTTACTGATACACATGATAATCTCCAAGGACTATCTTTATTCATAAACACATAGGAAATATCATCATACATGATTGCCTCTAGGGCATATCTGCAACAGGGGGCACCCCGTAGGCACACAAGTTGATTGTTTAGCCGTGTGCGGTGCCCCCCTCCATAGATTTCCACCTCAGTCATATCGTTGTAGAGATTAGGCGAAGCCCTGCGTCGGTAACTTCATCTTCACCGACATCATGCCATCGTGCTGAAGTAACACTCCCTCGACCTCAGCTGGATCTAGATTTCGTGGGACGTCACCGAGCTGAAAGTGTGCAGATCGCGGAGGTGTCGTACCTTCCATGCTAGGATCGGTCAGATCATGAAGACATACGACTACATCAACCGCGTTGTCATAATGCTTCTGCTTATGGTCTACGAGGGTACGTGGACAACACTCTCCCCTCTCGTTGCTATGCATCACCTAGATGGATCTTGCGTGTGCGTAGGAAATTGTTTGAAATTACTGCGTTCCCCAACACATCTAGAGTTGTATATGGTGCAGAAATTACTAACATGAGGAGTAGCATATGACGATTGATAGTAACTGTGTGAATAGCTAGTAGTAGCATGGCCAATTCTCCCATCCATCGGCATGGTTGGACTAGTATACTGCAAATTATTTGCCGATGAATAAAAAGGTGAAACACTTTGTCGCATGCTATTGGAAGTTCCTACATGAGGTGTTTCAACTTGATTGACCAAACTCATCAGGTTGATCATCAGCATAATGATTTGTGGGGTTGCCGACGCATGAGAGTTGGAATACATATGGTGCATGTTACTAGTATCGTAAGAAGTTGAGGCATGTAAATCACTTTGAATTGGCCTTTGCACATAATTAGATGCATGATTGAAAAAACTAGGGTTGGTCGATAGAGTATACTCATTGAACGACCTAGTAACACCATATGAATTATTTGCATCTACACTAGGGGAGTGGGTATTCATATTACCTTTGTAGATTGGAAACCCTAGATGACAATCTCTTCGTAACAAGAATAGGCCAGAGACCGTTCAAAGCTTTGTCCGCAGCGGAGTCACCAAAAAATGTGTTTGCACACGGACACATCACCGTGTACCCTCGACACCGGGGGTAATACACCGCAGCTCACATTGAAGGAGACCCGTCCAAAAGTGTGGTACACAAGCAATCCGGCGGCGCTTTTGAGGACCCGAAACCCCACAAAACTGAGAGAGACCTCTTCATGGTGCGCAGTGGCTATGGGATGCCCTAGATCGACCCAACCACCCCTATGGCCTTGTGGATTCGCTGCCCTCCAATCTTGAAGAACGAGAAGCAAGATACAAGGGAGAGGGATAAAGATAAAGATAAATGAACACAAAAGGTATGATAGATTGATTTGTTCGATTGTGTGTTGTTTAATCACTGTCACCTCTCATCTATTTATGAGGTGGTTGGACTACCCGTACAATAAAAGGACTTTGAATCTCATCCAAATCCTTCCAAAATTAACAGAACTCAGATTAGGTATGTCTGAGACAGCAATTCGGTTTTTGTGTTTCACAGGCTAAATACCACCTCAGATGAAGATGCAACGCAAAGCAAATTTAACCAGTTCGACGAGACGAACAAAATTCATGTTGAACGCCATCTTGAAGCATCTTTGGGCTGTTTTCTAAGGTCTACAACAGGAAAATCATCTGGGTGTCCGTACTCCAATCTGGATGATTGCCCGGATCATCTGGGACCTATCCCAGATCATACCACTTCGGCTTCAACCTTTTGTTGTCTTCCCGTATGATAGCCCATACGTCCGAGTCATTCATCAGCCGGACGAATCCGGCTCCCCACCCGGATGGTCCGGCCATGTACTGCAGTATCACACGGTTTTGGCTGCAACTTTTGCATACGACCTCGGATTAAGATGATTTTTATATCAAAATCATCTGTTTCGACAAGACGAAGAGCTTTCATGTTGAAACATTTTCCATCAAAGGCAATCCTAACTAGCTTTGATGCTATTCTTTAATCTTATGTCAACACAAGCATATCTAAGATTGTCATAACTTTTGCATCTGGGCTTCATTTTGGACCATCTCTATATCTATTTCGATGAGCTTGAAAAGAGCCATCCAATGGTGACATGAAATAAAATTTTTGACTCCATCTTGCTACAGATTCAAGCCATTCTTTGCGGTCATGCCATTTTCGAGTGTCAACACAAGTAACGAGTTCAAGGGGATTGACAACCCTCTTGCCCGCGTTGGGTGCAAGTATTTGCTTTTGTGTGTGTAGGTTTTGTTCACTAGGTTTTGAGTGATTCTCCTATTGGTTCAATAAATCTTGTTTCTCATTGAGGGAAATACTTATCGCTACTATATTGCTTCACCCTTCCTCTTCGGGGAAAATCCCAACGCAGCTCACAAGTAGAAGAAAGAATTATTGGCGCGCATGAGGGGTCTGTGCACTATGCAAAGAGGCTAGTCATTGAGACGAGAGGGAAATCAAAGACAAAGGGGTCTGGTAAAAGGCCAGGGAGACAAGGGGGTTTTGTTGGGCTCGGGGTAAATAGAGCAGAGAGCGGTCTGGTTGATCTGATAGAAGATCAACGGAGACAAGGAAGAAGCGACAACTATGAACGGTCCACAAGTTTTATGAAAATACCTGGATGCAATGCGAATGATGCCATGATGAATGCAACAAGCAAAATAATTGACGCAACTATCACGAAAACATGGAAGGCATCTGGAGCTTCGGTCTCGGGTTGTTACAACTCTCCCCCACGTACAAGACATTTCTCCCCGAGCGGTTCTACCACTACCTGGCGCGGTATTAGCGCTGCCCGAGTGGTACTATTGCTGGGGACAGTGGTACTACCACCGAGGAGCCTCAAACATCCCCAACGAATAACAATGAGAACCCCAAACTGTCGGGAGGGAAAGTGGGTGCAAGTGAACGTGTACGTGTTGATTCCACCCAAACCTATCCACTCCCGAACCTCTCTTAATAATACAGATTTCCTATGACTCGAATACCATCGAAAAAGAATCTCTGGGAAATAACCGTCTTCACTATAAAACACCGAGGGGAATAAATTGACTCGTGCCATATGATAGATTAGAGTGATACAGGGAGCAAAAGAAGGATTTGCATATGGTGTTCATTGACCTAGAGAAGGCCTATGATAAGATACCGCAAAATGTCATGTGGCGGGCCTTGGAGAAACACAAAGTCCTAGCAAAGTACATTACCCTCATCAAGGACATGTACAATGATGTTGTGACAAGTGTTCGAACAAGTGATGTCAACACTGATGACTTCCCAATTAATATAGGACTGCATCAGGGGTCAGCTTTGAGCCCTTATCTTTTTGCCCTAGTGATGGATGAGGTCACAAGGGATATACAAGGAGATAACCCATGGTGTATGCTCTTTGCGGACGATGTGATGCTAATTGACGATAGTCGGATGGGGGTAAATAGGAAGTTAGAGTTATCGAGACAAACCTTGAAATCAAAAGGGTTTAGGCTTAGTAGAATTAAAACCGAGTACATGATGTGCAATTTCAGTACTACTAGGTGTGAGGTGGAGGAGGTTAGCCTTGATGGGCAGGTGGTGCCTTAGAAGGACACCTTTCAATATTTGGAGTCAATGTTGTAGGAGGATGGGGGTATTGATGAAGATGTGAACCATCGAATCAAAGTCAGATGGATGAAGTGGCACCAAGCTTCTGTCATTCTCTATGACAAGAGAGTGCCACTAAAGCTTAAAAGCAAGTTCTATAGGACGGCAGTTCGACCCGCAATGTTGTATAGCGCTGAGTGTTGGCCGACTAAAAGGCGACATCTTCAACAGTTAGGTGTGGCGGAGATGCATATGTTAAGATGGATGTGTGGCCACACGAGGAAGGATCGAGTCCGAAATGATGATATACGAGATAGAGCTGGGGTAGCACCAATTGAAGAGAAGCTTGTCCAACATTGTCTGAGATGGTTTGTGCATATTCAGCGCAGGCATCCAGGAGCTCCAATGCATAGCGGACGGCTAAAGCGTGCAGAGAATGCCAAGAGAGGTCAGGGTAGACCGAATTTGACATGGGAGGAGTCTGTTAAGAGAGACCTGCAGGATTGGAGTATCACCAAAGAACTAGCTATGGACAGGGGTGCGTGGAAGCTTGCTATCCACATGGCAGAGCCATGAGTTGGTCGCGAGATCTTATGGGTTTCACCTCTAGCCTACCCCAACTTGTTTGGGACTAAAGGCTTTGTTGTTGTTTGTTGTTTGTTGTTTGTTGTTTGTTGTTGTTGTTGTTGTTGTTGTTGTTGTTGTTGTTGTTGTTGTTGTTGTTGTTGTTGTTGTTGTTGTTGTTGTTGTTGTTGTTGTTGTTGTTGTTGTTGTTGTTGTTGTTGTCCAACACAGTCTTCAAACAAGGAACGTGTCTGGATCTGTAAAACAAGTACCACACACCACCGCAGAAAGTATAATGTTTCACGAGTCCCATCTGCTGGCAACTTTTTGTAACATGACATCACGTCCCTGCCCAATTATTATTTTGAATCATTTTTCGGCCTGCCGCTCCGTATTTCAAGATGCGGTTTTATTGGCGCGTCTTGTCAAAGCAGAGATCGTGTCCCCTTATTGGGGGATCCTTATCAATACGGGTATAGGTAATCCAACCGTGCCGCCCGCACGGCCCCTGGGGAATAAGCAAGTTTCATGGCGAGTGGGGAGGCATTTGATATTCACTGCCTTTATAAGGAGATAGGGATTCATCTCTTCCACCTACGCCTTCTCTCTTTCCTCCTACCCACTCTCGAGCTCCAGCGACCAAGTTCTCATCTTTCCTGCCCCAAGAAAGCACTCCAACCATGTCCGGAGTGCAGGGCAAGTGGATGGCCTCCACCATTATGGAGAAGGACATCACCCAACTTCGGGAGGCCGGATATTTGGCCAAGGAGGTCGCCCATCAGCTTCTGGCCGAGGAACAGATCATCCCTACCTCGGAGACCCATGAGAGAGTAGTTTTCATCCCCCACTTTGTCCGCGGGCTAGGATTTCCACTCCACCCCTTTGTCTGAGGACTCATGTTCTACTATGGGCTAAATTTCCATGATCTGGCCCCAAATTCCTTCCTCACTATCTCGGCGTTCATCGTCGTGTGTGAGGCTTTCCTTCACGCCCCCCCACTTCGGACTGTGGCTGAAGACCTTTAATGTGAAGCTGAAGGTAGTGGGCGGCGAGCACGCTGAGTGCGGAGGTGCCATGGTGAGCAAGATGTCCAATGTCCTGTGGCCCAAAGGTACCTTCGTGGAGACCGTCAAGGGGTGGCAAAAATTGTGGTTCTACATCACAGAGCCCCGCGAGACCACCTAGGCCGCGGCCCCCGAATTCAAATCCGGGGCCCCAATGCGGCTAACCTCCTGGCAGGAGAAGAGCCTGGATTGGTGTTCGTCGGACGAGCTGACAGCGCTCCAGACGCGTATCAGGAGCATGATGGACAAGAACGTCAAGCTTGTCGATGTGATTCAAGTGATGCTAGTCCGGTGGATCCTTCCATGCCAGAGCCGGGCCTGCCACCTATGGGAGTTCGACCTGGCCGAGCACAAGACCCTGCAACGGTTCTTCGAAACTACACACGAAGATATCTGGAAGGTGCTTTTCAAGGCCAACGAGACGTGGCCGAAGGCCACCGAGGATCATGGGCATGACCTGGCTCATCCCGTCAGTTTGGTAAGTTTTCCATTGTTTCAAGGTGTATTCCTTACTTTCTTATTCAAGGAGGTGTCTGAACTTTCCCATTTGTCCTTTCAGGCTTGGACGAAGAAGGCGGAGCGGATTCAGTGTCCGGCTCCGCTGCCCGAGGATTCGGCCATTCTGCATCTGATGAAGATGCTAGTTCTGGCGCCCTACAAGGCGCCGAAGAAGAAGGCCAAGGGGACCAGAGGTGGCCTCCTTCCCAAGGGTACTTCGTACGTGGCGTCCGAAGATGCCAAAACTCACTCTGCCGCCGAAGACGACGAGGAGGAGGAAGAGAGCAATTTCCCCCTCCCTGAGGGGGGAAGGAAGAGGGCGGCCTCCACAGATCTAGAAGCGGAGGCGTTCAAGAAGGGAAAGGCTTCCCTCGCAGACAGCTCCGCGTGGGACGTCGATAGCAGCCCAGAACGGCGCCCTCAAGATAAGCCCCTGGCCGAATCGTGAGTGTCCGAAGAGCCTAACACATTCATATATCCGCCTCTTTTACTTCATAATTTTGACACGTCAAATCATGTATTTGCAGTCCGGCTCGTTCCTCCCTTGAGCGATCCTCGTCTTCGGGGAACTCCCTGGACCCGAAGGTGATGGACAACGGATCCCCTCCGACGGCCTCGTCTCCCAGGGCCATGGACGACACCGAGGTGTTATCCCGAAGGACCCCCGGCCAGGGAGAGACACAGGAGGCCGTCAGGACAGCGCCCGAGGGCGAGACCTCGGCCGCCGAACACATGGGGGGAGCAGATCCACAAGGAAACTGGTGATGGGGGCCATGTCCAATTGGGCCCTAGCCGAATACGGCCCCGGAGACCTATACGGCTTCGGAATCCGGAGAGCAGCCTCCTTCATCAGAAGGAGGTGTGCCCATTCCGCAGGTGACCTCTATCCAACCAGAGGCGCCGGATACTCCACTGGAAGCGCTGCGAAGCGCTTCCATCATTGAGGAACACCGTACCCTTATGGGTGCGGTGATTGAGAAGATTCAATCTGCGAAAAGTGGACTGACCGAAGCCTGCGTGAGCCTTCTAACAGGCTTTGAGGTAAGCGCTGCATTTATGTGCAAATAAAGTTACAGTATAGACAGTAGCCCCTGAGACTCTGTCCGGTGTTCGGAAGGAAAAGTCGAATAGAGGATCAAATAGTTTGTCACAGGAGACTAATTTTATATGTCTTTGTGAATAAGCAGGCGTCGCTGCTAGCCGCGACTTCCCATGTTGCCGAAGTCTCCGAACTGAAGCAGAGGCTGGAGCAGACCGAGGAAGAGCTCGGTCGTGCGAGAAGGTAGCTTGCGGACAAGCAGGGTATGTGATGACCTATTCAAATATAGCAAGATGTGAATTGCTTGTGTTGATCGTGTGATAATTTGTAGGGGCAGCGTCCGAGGTGCAAACCCTCAGGGCAGCGCTGGCCGAAGCCCAGAAGAGAGCGGCAGACGAGCAGGCCGCCCGCGGAAAGCACGAGGCCAGGGTCGGTGAGGTCCAACAGGAGCTGCAGGACGCCGTGAAGAAGTGCGAGGCCTTGGAGCGCCAGAATGCAGACCAAGAGTCCGAACTTGCCCAGGCTCATCAAAGTGCACAAGAGGCCCGGGTCGAAGCCCAGGGCGCCCTCCAGGAAATCCAGGAGGCCAAGAAAATTGCAGTGGGTAAGGCTTTTATTATGCAGAGCAAGTATGTGAAGAAGAGATATCTCATGCTAACCCGGATTTGGAGTTCTCTAGGGGCGTTTGCGGATCTGCCCCATAGTGTTTCTGACACTGTGGCATTCTTCCGAGCCAAAGAGAGGAGCTCATGGAGAAGATCATCTGGTTGCAATATCTTGCACCAGAACATCCGGTGGCTTTTAGCGACCAGCTGAAGCAGCTGGTCGAGCTGCATAGGGTGGCCGAACTGTCCATGAAGGATTTAATAATCTGGCTATGGCCGGCAGAAGCTATACCCGGCAACTACTTTGGCCTCGTGAAGCGGCTGGTGAATGCCTGCCCTCGGCTTGACGCCATCAAGCGGTCGGTTTGCATAGAAGGTGCGCGGATGGCCTTCGCCCGTGTCAAGATACAATGGGCGAAGATGGACGCCGTCAAGCTCGCGACCGAAGGGCCGCCCGTGGGCAAGGAGCACCGCACGCCCGAGCGGTATTTTGAAGATGTTCTGAAGGGATCCCACATTGTGGCAGAGCAATGTGCTAAGGACATTATTTTTGAGTGAATACGTTCATGTAATCCTGTCCTGTATAATGAAAACAAGGCTTGATATGTAATATTATGCTTTGCTATTTGTTTATTTAGAGTTTTGCCTCCTGTGCGGGCATTTCATCAAATCTGAGAGTTGGCTAGTCGTCGGCTTCAGCCCCCATGTAGGTAGTACGGGGGTGTTCGGGATGAATCTCAACACTCTTTATCCAAGAGTTTGGTCCTTAAAGGAGGTGTTTAGCGCAACGAACCAGACAATCGGAGTATGTGGCTTTATTACTCTCACTTAGCCATATGAGTTTGATAATGAAAATATAGGCACAACCCCTAGTATCCAGACTAGGGTGTTGTAAACACCTGATCGGATGAGAACATATTCGTCACATAATGCAGGAAAAAATCGCTAAAGATTTGAAACCTCCGAAGAGCTGACCGGCTAATGCCGCATCATGACAGTCAGTTTTTAGCTTTCTCTACTGAGGATCTCATCCGGATAAACCGGGACACAATCGCAGTAGTTCTCCCTTTACTACCCTAGACAATATAGCGGAACGTAAGGTAGTAAGCACAGGAGCTGGGCAACTCAACTATTGACCAAAGACATGATTCGGAGCCAAATGCATATAATGCTAAATTCGGGGTGCCAAACTATACCGTAGTAGTGTTCAGACATGTTGCCATAGTATGGGGCGCAATAAAGCCCTCTGCGGATTACGACGTACCAAGGTGTACGGATGCAAATTAAAATAGCAAAAAATAAAAATAAAGAAGAAGCTAGTGCCACATATGTTGGGCCGCAAACTGATTCCATTATAGTTTTAATTAATATGTCAAAGCGTACGTGAAAAAAACAAAGGGGTGTGAGAAGCAACAATGGCTATTTAACATGCCAAGACCAAGGAGGAGCTGCATACGGGTCCTGAAAACTGGTAGAGTGATCGCCAAGAGGGAAATCTAGAGATTCCCCCGCACGTCTGTGCTACTTGCCACCTTGGTGTGTCCGTTCTTCGAAAGGACCGATTATGAGGCCAGCGAGATGGACCTGCGGAAAGGAAACCTGAGGAGGAAAAAAAGAAAAAAAATGGAAAGTATGTGTGTCCAGGAGCGGTCGAGCCGTATTATGGATCACAAGATATATAGTTATGCCTCCGTCTATGCCCATGGTATTTTGAGTGCGTAGTTATGTACGCATGGTACGAATGCCAATTCTTGGTTGGGATGGGGACGGAGGCCGAGTTGCTAGTAGAGCTCTTGACGAGCTGGGCTGTCCTGCTGCAGAGTAGTCCGGACTCGTTTGACAGTGTCCGGGAGTTCGGCTGATGAATTAAGGTTCTGCTTACAGAGGATGCTCTGTACTTCTGCTGCCAGGGCAGCGGTGTGCTCCTCGGTACGGAGGGAGAGCTCCGTGTTTCCATTGATTGTTATGACACCGCGTGGTCCGGGCAGCTTGAGCTTGAGATAAGCATAGTGCGGCACTGCATTGAATCGGGCAAACGCAGTTCGTCCGAGCAGTGCGTGATAGCCACTGCGGAAGGGGACGATATCGAAGATTAACTCCTCGCTTCGGAAGTTGTCCGGAGATCCGAAGATGACCTCCAATGTGATTGAGCCCAAGCACCAGGCCTCTACACCTGGTATAACTCCTTTAAAGGTGGTGTTGGTGGGCTTGATCCTTGATGGATCGATGCCCATTTTGCGCACTGTATCCTAGTAAAGCAGGTTGAGGCTGCTGCCGCCATCCAAGAGGACTCGTATGAGATGAAATCCATCAATTATTGGGTCGATGACTAGTGCGGCTGACCCGCCATGACGGATACTGGTCGAATGATCCCTATGATCGAAAGTGATCGGGCATGACGACCATGGGTTGAATTTTGGGGCGACTGGCTCTATCGCATAGACGTCCCTGAGCACGCGTTTGCGCTCCCTCTTGGGGATATGGGTGGCATATATCATGTTCACTGTTTTGATTTGAGGAGGACACTTCTTCTGTCCCCCTGTGTTCGGTGCACGAGGTCCTCGTCGTCGTTCTCACTTTGCGACCCCTTCTCTTTATCTTCGGCATTTAACTTGCCGGCCTATTTGAAGACCCAACTACTCCTGTGGGTATGATTGGCTGGTTTATCAGGGGTGCCATGGATCTGTCATGGGCGATCGAGTATGCGGTCCAGGATAGAAGGGCCCTGATTATTTCTTTTATATGGCTTCTTCCGCTGAGCGGACTTGGAGCCATTGAATCCGGCGTTGACCGCTCTGTCCTCGGTACGTATTATCACCGTTGCCTTGACGTTTATGTTTGTCGCGCCGGGGCTTGCCGTTGCTGTTTCTGGCTTCTGAAGTTCCAGGTTCGCTTGTATTGTTATTACTGCGGGCTAGCCAGCTATCTTCGCCTGCGCAAAAGTGAGTCATGAGTGCCATGAAGGCTACCATGGACTTTGGCTTTTCTTGGTCGAGGCATCGAGCGAGCCATTCGTCCTGTATGCTATGTGAAATGCCGCCAAGGCTTCAGCGTCCGGACAGTCGACGATCTGGTTCTTTTTGGTTAAGAATCTAGTGCAGAATTTCCTGGCTGACTCTCCGGGCTGTTGTATTATGTGACTTAAGTCATCGGCATCCGCAGGTAGAACATATGTACCTTGGAAGTTTTCAAGGAAGGCTTCTTCCAAGTCCTCCCAGCTACCAATAGAGTTTTCGGGCAGGCTATTCAGCCAGTGTCGGGCTGGCCCCTTGAGTTTTAGGGGTAGGTATTTGATGGCATGAAGATCATCGCCGGGCGCCATGTGAATATGGAGGATAAAGTCTTCAATCCATACCGCAGGATCTGTGGTTCCATCATATGATTCGATATTGATGGGTTTGAACCCTTCTAGGAATTCATGTAATTCATATTCCATTACTTCATCAGTGAAGCAGAGGGGGGGGGGGTGTGGCACCTCTATATCGGGCCGGGTCGCGACGTACTTCGGATGGAGTCTATCTGTGATTTTCGGCTCGAACATAACTATACTTACCATGTTCGGCTCGATAGCCGTCGTCGCACATCGGGGCACACCCCCGTGATACATAGATCGATCTGGCCGGACCTGCTTTATTCTTCAGGCCCTGTCGAAGATCATGTGTGTATCTCTGAGCAGCTTTGTCTCTGTATTTATGGTGAGGTGGTACGGGCCGGTGTTTGGCTTGGGTTGCCTCTTTTTCCCGACCACGTGGTTGTCGGTCAATTGCATTGTGCGCTGATGGCACGGGCTCCAACGCCTCGTCATCGTATTGAGGTAATAATTTGCGCTTCGGGTAACTTTTGAGCGGTCGCTTGAGGCTGTACTCCTCGACTTCCAGGATGTTGGTCCATCTGTCGTTGAGCAGGTCTTGATCAACTTGAAGATGTTGCTACTTCTTTTTCAGGCTCCTTGAAGTGGCTATTAGCTGGCGCTTGAAGCGCTCCTGCTCGAGAGGTTCCTCAGGAACGATAAAATCCTCGATGCCGAGGCTTGCCTCATCCTCGGAGAGCGGAAGATAATTACTGTCCTCCGAGTCTTCGTGCGTGGCCTGTTCACCAGGGCTAACTTGCATGTCTTCATGTTCATTTTGTTCGGCAGCTGCCTCAACGGGGTATTCATTGTCTTTGGCACCGTCTAGAGTGTTATGTTCTCCTATGCCGGTGTTGCTGTCTTTGCTGCGGCGTGACTTAGAGCAGCGCCGCTGACGCCAACGCTTTGGTTGTATCTCGGGAGGTTTATCCTCAACTGCATCTTCCTTGTCATCGCTGCTATTCTCTTTTGGTGCATCACCATGTATACATAATATGAGGAAGTGGCCGTCCAACATCCAGTAAACGGCGGGTTTTGGGCCTCTTCTTCTCCGGCATCGTCGTCCATACCGTTGATATCATCGGAGCCGTAATCGAGCATGTCAGTTAAGTCTTCTACAGTGGCTATTAAGTGGGCAGGGGGTGGGAAGCAAAATTCGTCATCAGCCTCTAGTTCGAACAAGATATAATTCGGTTGTGAGTCCCCCGCTAAGGAGAGTGTTTTAAATGAGTTTAGCATGTCGCCTAAGGGCGAGTGCCGGAAGATGTCCGCGGAGCTGAATTCAACGACCGACACCCGATCAAGCTCGTCGTGCGCGGACGCACATGCTTTGGAACCCGTAGCCGGAAACGTGTCTGAGGTTTTGGCAACACAGATCTCACTTGATGTTGGGTATGTGTGCGGCTCCAACGCCGCTGAGTCTACGGCCTCCATGGTGGGGTTGAGCCTCCCATCCTCGGATGGCGTGACCTGCTCCGGATCTAGAGCCGAAGTAGCTACATGTTCTATCTCCTGGGTGTAGTTCGATGACATATTTAAGCCATGTTCATCGTGGTGACAGGGAGCGGCTACTGCCGCGGTCTCGAATCTGTCGAAGGTCAAGTCTCCGCGGATGTCCGCGACATAGTTCAAGCTTCCAAATCTGACCTAATGGCCAGGGGTGTAGCTATCGATCTACTCTAGATGGCCAAGCGAGTTGGCCCGCTGTGGGAAGCCACCGAACACAAAGATCTGTCTAGGAAGGAAGGTTTCTCCCTGAATAATGTTGTTGTGGATGATTGACGGGGCCATCGAACCTCTTGGCGACGACACAACGGAACTCTCAATGAAAGCACCAATGTCGGTGTCAAAACCGGCGGATCTCGGGTAGGGGGTCCCGAACTGTGTGTCTGAGGTTGATGGTAACAGGAGACAGGGAACACAATGTTTACCCAAGTTCGGGCCCTCTCGATGGAGGTAAAACCCTACATCATGCTAGATTAATATTGATGAGTATGGGGGTTACAAGAGTTGATCTACCACGAGATTGTAATGTCTAAAACCCTAGAAGTCTAGCCTATCTGATTGTGATTGTCCCCCCTACGGACTAAGCCCTCCGGTTTATATAGACACCGAGGGGGACTAGGGTTGTACAAAGTCGGTTACAGAGAAAGGAATCTTCATATTGGGACTTCAAGCTTGCCTTCCACGCCAAGCAGAGTTCCATCTGGACACGGCTGAGAGTCTTCAGTCTTGCATCTTCACAATCCATCAGTCTGGCCCACATACCATAGTCCGGACACCTGAGGACCCCCTAATCCAGGACTCCCTCAACACCATCTACCAGATATGTGGACGCCGAGATGAGCAATGGGAGATGATCTGCACCAGGAGGGACAAGTCCATTGCAGCCTACATCCAGGAGTTAAACCAACACATTCGTTGTCAGGAGAACCAGATGTGCGCCGGCATGATGGACATGAACAAGGTGATGACCCGGAACATGGAGCTGGAAGAGGAACTCAAGTCTACACGCGATGGATATGAAGAGGAAATTGCAGTACTACTCGAGAAGAATGAAGACCTGAAGAAGAAGCTGGGGATATTCATGGGAGACCCTGCGCCAGGAGAGGACAACCATCCTGAAGACTACATCATCATCGACGACACCGAATCCGACCCCGATAGAGATGATGATTATGAAGACGAAGCTAGAGAAGATATCATGGAATCTTCCTCCGATCAAAATTTCTAGTCGACCACCAAATTATCAGTAGTATTTCCCCATGTATATAGTAGTAGTCCGAGTATTTTGTAACGGTAGTTAGATCGATTGTATGCCCTTGTTTGAATTGAGTGGTGTGATTATGAATGTGTTTGTCTCATGTGCATATGGGTAGTGTTTTTCTCCTTAGACCCCCACTCTATTCTATTCTCACCCCTCTAAACCTATCAGATGCCTCCGAGACGTGACCCCGGATTTGTCTTCCCACCGGTGCTCATCCAGTTGATCCAACAGCAGAATACTTTGACGTAGCTACTAGTCCATAACCAAGGCAACAACAACAACAATAACAACCCGCCGCCACCACCTCCAGTTGACAACTTAGCCCGTTTTCTGAGGTTGAATCCACCGGTGTTTTCTAGTAGCACCGAGCCAATTGTTGCTGATGACTGGCTCCGCAGGATTGGAAGGGAGCTGACCACCACAGGTTGCACAAATGCTGAGAAGGTGCGCTTTGCCGCACATCAATTGGATGGACCCGCAGCCTCATGGTGGGAGAATTACACAACCACTTTTCCCATAGCCAATGTCACATGGGATCAGTTTTAGCAAGCTTTCTGCATAGCCCATGTCTCAACGGGGGAAATCGTACTGTGGGGTAGTACGTGGATGAGTTTAGTAAGTTAGCTTGCTATGCCCCAGATGATGTGGCCACAGATGCCATGAAGCAGGAGAAGTTTATGGAAGGGCTGAATGATGAGCTGAGTATGCAGTTGATGGTGGCAACATTCAATAACTACCAGGAGTTGGTAGACAGGGCCCTTATGATCGAAGGCAAGCAGCAGCAGATAGAGAGCCGCAAAAGGAAGCATGGACAGGGGAAGTACAATTCTGGAGCTCAGTAGAAGCCTCGCTTTACCCCTAACTCGGGAGGTTACACCCATAACCATGGAGGCCATACTCACAATGGAGGGAGTTCACATAACCATAGTGGCCCTAAGAATGGGAATGGGAATGGAGGAAACAACGGACAGAACCATTCCAACCCAGCAACACCCGCCAGGAAGGATCTAAGTCACATTACTTGTTTCAAGTGCGGGAAGACTGGACACTACACCACTGAATGTCCTGAAGCAAAGCATGGAAATGGCAATGGAAGCTCAAGGAAGAATCCAAACCCTTTCACCAGAGGTCAGGTGAACCACATCAACGGGGAGGAGGTTGAACAACAGCCTGACACAGTGATCAATAAGTTTTTGATTAAGTCATTTACCGCTCTCGTTCTTTTTGAAACCGGTGCATTGCAATCATACATATCAAGGGGATTTGTGGACAAGTTTAAGTTGCCAACCTTAGCCCTTAGGTCACCCATGTTAGTAAGCTCGCCAGGAGCAGAGTATATGGCCAGCCGATGGTGTGATCGGTTACCATTAACCATTGGTAGCCATGTTTTCCCCTCAGTCCTAATAATTTTGGAGTGACGAGGATTGGATATAATACTAGGCATGGATTGGCTATCAAAGTATGGAGAAAACATCGACTGTGCTAGTAAGTCCATTTTACTCACCACCCCGGAGGGAAAGAGAATCAAGTATGTATCGAGGCATGCACCAAGGAGGTCCCAAGTGAATTCTCTCTCGGGAGTTGTTCAGGAAGAAGTGCCTGTTGTGAAGGATTGCCCTGATGAATTTCCAGAGGAATTACCAGGCATGCCGCCAGATCGAGACATAGAGTTTTTGATAGAGCTGCTGCCAGACACCAGACCAATATCGAAGAGACCGTATCGGATGCCCGCAATTAATCTGGAGGAAATTAAGAAACAAATTAAGGAGTTATTGGAGAAATGTTATATCTGACCAAGTTCATCACTGTGGGGAGCCCCAGTGCTCTTAGTTGAGAAGAAGGATGGATCTTTGAGAATGGTTGTTGATTATCGGGCTTTGAATGAAGTAATGATCAAGAACAAGTACCCACTACCGGTGATAAATGATTTGTTTGACCAGTTGCAGGGAGCTAAAGTATTCTCCAAGATCGATCTTCGATCAGGATACCACCAGTTGAAGATCCGAGAACAGGATATACCTAAGACAACTTTTACTACAAGGTACGGGCTATATGAGTACAAGGTCATGTCTTTTGGACTGACTAACGCCCCTGCCTATTTTATGAGAATGATGAATAAGGTGTTCATGGAGTTTGTGGATAAGTTTGTTGTGGTGTTCATTGATGATATTTTGGTACACTCGAAGAATGAAGAGGAACATAAGGAACACTTGCGCTTAGTTCTCGAGAAGCTCAGGGAACATCAACTGTATGCCAAGTTTAGCAAGTGTGAGTTTTGGTTGAAGGAAGTTGGATTTCTTGGACATGTTATATTAGGAGAAGGTATAGCCGTAGACCCTACCAAGGTTCAGTCAGTCACTGAGTGGTTGTCACCCACCTTAGTTGGAGAGATCCGCAATTTTCTGGGACTCACAGGATATTATAGGAGGTTCATTGAGAATTTTTCCAAGACTGCGAAACCCATGACAGAGTTGTTGAAGAAGGACACCAAGTTCAAGTGGACTGAAGATTAAGCCAGTTTTCAAGAGTTGAAGAAACGCTTGGTTACAGCCCAGTGCTAATTCTTCTGGATATACACAAGGATTTCCAAGTTTATTGCGAAGCTTCTCGCTTGGGACTTGGAGGTGTACTTATGCAAGATGGAAGAGTTTTTTCATATGCCTCATGGCAGCTTCGACCTCATGAGTTGAATTATGCCACACATGATTTGGAGTTAGCAGCCATAGTGCATGCGCTCAAGACCCGGAGACATTTTCTTATTGGAAACCGTTGTGATGTATACATGGATCATAAGAGTTTGAAGTGCATTTTCACGTAGAAGGAGTTGAATCTCATGCAGAGGAGGTGGTTGGAACTAATAAAGGATTATGATATGAAGCTACATTATCATCCAAGAAAGGCCAATGTCGTAGCAGGCGCCTTGAGCCGCAGAAGTTATGTCAATACCCTCGTAAGCGGAGGATTACCGCAGGAGTTAGTCGAAGATCTCAAGGAACTTCGTTTGGAGATAGTTCCAAGAGGTTTTGTTGCAACAATGGAGGTTCAGTATACATTATTGGGAAAGATTCGAGAGGCTCAGAAGGATGATAATGAAATTGCTGAGATAAAGGAGAAAATGAGCAAAGGCAAAGCCAAGGCTTTTCGTGAGGATGAGCACGGAACCTTATGGTTTGAGGATCATGTATATGTGCCCAATAATGCGGAGATCAGGAAGTTAATACTTCAGGAGGCCCATGACTCGCCATACTCGATACACCCTGGAAACACCAAGATGTATTTGGATTTAAAGGAACATTTCTGGTGGACGGGTATGAAGAAGGATATTGTCGAGTATGTAGCAGTATGTGATGTATGTCAGAGAGTGAAGGTAGAACATTAGAAGCCAGCATGATTACTTCAGCCTATGCCAATACCCGAATGGAAGTGGGACAAGCTTGGCATGGATTTCATCACCGGATTACCCAGGACACGATCGGGATATGATTCAATCTGGGTACTAGTTGATCGCTCAACCAAGGTAGCTCACTTTATCCCGTGAAAACCACATATACAAGCGCAAAGTTGGCCAAGATATATATGACCAGGATCGTATGTCTGCATGGAGTTCTGAGGACCATCATATTAGATAGAAGGACACATTTTACCTCGAAGTTTTGGAATCAGCTGCACCAGCCTTTGGGTACTAGGCTAGAGTTCAGTACAGCCTTTCATCCGCAGACAAATGGACAGACCGAGAGAGTCAATCAGATTCTGGAGGACATGTTGAGATCTTGTGCGCTAGATTATGGATCTAGTTGGGATGACAATTTGCCTTACGCAGAGTTCTCCTACAACAACAGTTATTAGACTAGTTTGAAGATGTCACCTTTTGAAGCTTTGTATGGAAGGAGGTGCAGGACACCGTTGATGTGGGATGAAGTCGGAGACCGTCAGTTGTTTGGACCAGATTTGATCAAAGAGTCTGAAGAGAAGGTTAAGTTGATTCGAGATAGACTGAAGGTAGCTTAGTCCAGGCAGAAGAGTTACGCCGATACTAAACACAAGGAGGTAGTTTATGAGATTGGAGACAGAGCATATCTTCATGTGTCACCACTCCGAGGAGTTAAACGATTTGGAGTTAAGGGAAAGTTAGCCCCGAGATTTGTAGGACCATACCGAGTTCTGGAGCGTATGGGAGAAGTTGCCTACAAATTGGAGTTACCTGAAGGATTGTCAGGAGTTCACGATGTGTTTCACGTTTCCTAGTTGAAGAAGTGCCATGAGAAGATGGCCGATATTCCTCCAAGAGATACAGTGCCCCTGGAAGCAATTCAGTTGGAGAGTGATCTGACCTACGAGGAGAAACTTGTAAAGATTCTCGAGTTTGCCAGCCGAGTTACACGCAACAAGGTTATCAAGTTTTGCAAAGTTCAGTAGATCCACCATACCGAGGATGAGGCCACCTGGAAGCGAGAGGAAGACCTACGGAAAGACCACCCACACCTATTTTCTAGCCAACCCAAATCTCGAGGGCGAGATTCATCTTAAGGGGGGTAGGTTTGTAACATTCCAATTTTCAATTTGGGTGTTTTACATAGGTCATCATATGCATATCATATTTTATTTGCATTTTGGTTGTGATCCTAGAAATCTTAAGCAACTCAAGGACCCAATGAGAGAGTTGGGGATTTCACAAATTTTCATATTTAAATTTTTATCATATTTGAAAAGAGGATCAATTTGATTTTAATATATTTCTCTCCAATTATTTCCAATAATAAAAATAAATGAGAGAAGATAAAATGACTTGTTCAAAAGAGAGGAATATTGGAGGAGAAATTTTGAAGTCAATTTATATTTTTATTTGGATTTTATTTGCTATTTTATTTGAATTAGAAAAATATGCATTTTTGAAAATTGCATATTTAGGCCAGAAAAATGTTCACCTTGTTCTAAATATTAGACTTAGACGGTGAAAATTGTTTCTGGTATTTTTAGAATTTTTGTATATTTTATTAGAATTTTTCGATTCGGGAGAAATTTATTTAAAAAAAGGTTTCGGACCGACCGGGCCGAAGGCCCAGCCAGCCCACCAGGCCGCCGCTGCCTTCCTCCCGGGCGGGAGGTGTCCTGCCGCCGCACGGACGCCTAGGGAGTCCGAGCCAGACTCCCCAGCACTGCCCCCTGCTGCAAGTAGCTCCTCCTCGGCATTTAAAAGGCGAGCCGCCGCCGCCGCCCCTCCTCCTCACACCACCCGGCGCCACAGCCCGCCACCTCGACGAGTTGCGCCATGCCGCAAGCCGCCGCCCACGCCCCCCCGCTGCCACGCCACCGCACTCCGCCACCTCGCCGCCGCACTCCGCCGCCGCACCGTCGCCCTGCCCCGCCGTCTCGCCAGAGCCGCCGCGCCACTACTGTTGCCGTTGCCACCGTTGGTCAAGTCCGGTTAACCAGTAAAAAACCGAGCCGGTTTTCCCCTTGGTTTTTCTCCCGGTTTATTTTTTTAGGGTTAGGGTTTTTCTCAGTTTTTCCGATCAGATCTAATTTGCGGACGTTCATCCGTTAATCCGTGGTAGCGAACGTTTTCGTTCGTTAGGGTTTCGTAGCGAACGTTTGCTCGTTAGGTTTTTCTTTTTATTTTATTTTTCGGCCAGGGACCTATCCACACATACTTTTATCATAGATTAGTCCCTGGTCTTCAAATGCTCGCAACTTTTTGCTCGTTTGTCCAAATCCCGTGAAACTAACGCCAAAATCTTCGTCTTGTTCCCCTCTTTCTAGATAATCAACTTGAACATGGTTTTGAGAACTTATAATTTGGTTTCAAGCAGATTTGAGTTTGAACTTCTTTTGATCGTAGTTTGAGTTTCGTAACTCCGGTTCGATTGATTCTTTTTGCAAATCGAAGCTCTTCAGTTGAACTTTCAGTTTGGATCTTTTCCTGTGAGTTTTATCCTTGCATACTATGCTTGAGTGCTTATCTATGCTATTGTTTGTTTACAATAGAGTTTCCGGAGTGCGAAGCGTGCTACTACAAGTCACTAGGGTTTCCAGATCGTCAGTCAGGCAAGTAACACTTTGATCATATCCCTTGTTACCCATTTTTTATGCCTTAGTTTCAATCCTCAAACATTGCATGAGTAGGATCTATTTAACATGTGGGTATCGGGAAGTAGTTGATGAGGTAGAACCTATTGTCTTTATTTCAAACCCTGGGAGTTACTTCTATGTTATGCTTATACTGCTATGCTATGCTCGTAAACGTGGTTTGGGTTTGAGAGATGCATGACAGATGTGAGAATTTAATTAATAGTTAAACTTAAGGTGGCTACCTAAATACACATCTGCATGGATTGGTTGAGGCACCCTGGAGCACCCAGTGGTTGTCTAGGCACCTGGAGCAATCCAGTGTTGTCCTGGGATATCACGGAGTACCCGTGTGATCATCCTACGGTTCGTCACCCAGGCTCAAAGGGATCATGAAATTATTCATTCTAGAAACTTCCGTGTGCAGCCACAAGCCATTATGGGCTCTAGCATAGTAAAGTAAGTTGTGTGACCTCTTTCAATGGTAGGCTAGCAGATGTAGGGGATGCAGGTGGTACTGTCTACCCAGAGTAAAGAGTTAATGCTTCTGAAAGACTGTATCTCGGTCATCTGTTTCTCAAACACCATGCAGTGCGAGAAATACAACGGAGGAGATCGAGTCTTGTGGGGAAAAGTGCGCAAACCTCTACATAGTGTATAAACTAATCATGGTTAGCCGTGTCCACGGTTATGGACATCTTGAGTATCTGGTACTTGAATTATTGATTTGATATCATCACTCTACTTAATTAATTTGTTGGGTTGATGATTATTAATTTGGGAATTGTGTTGGAGGAACCTTCTCAATGTTTTCAATAAACTTTGTAGTTAAATAAAATCTATTCCTTTGTTGTAGGGAAAAACTAGATTTGTGCAAAAATAACCATAGAGCCTCCACCAGCCAAATATGCATGAAGTTATAGCTGTTACATGTTCATTGATCTACAATGTTATTTTGCTAGCATATTCCATGTGCTTACCTACACAGGCTGCAACATATTATGTTGTAGAGTTTTCAGACGAAGAGTAAGGTACGCTAGGTCGTTGTCATGCACTCAGCTATGCCGTTGGAGTTGATGGACTCATTTACCCTCGAAGCTTTCGCAGTTATCTTATTTAGATGGCCTTCAGCCATATTATTGTAATAAGTACTCTCTTTGAGACATTCGATTTAATAAGTGTGAGATTGCACTCTGTTATAAATCCTCGAGTACTGTGTGTGTCAGCATTACTGATCCAAGGATGACACTTATACACAGAGATTTGACCGTTTGAGGTCAGATCTCTACAGAGATAGTATCCATACACATAAATCAAGATTAGAACTTGATGAACCCTTTGAAAGACTTAGAGTCTTAAGAATTGTAATGGATATATAAACTAACAAAGATAAAAATGTTTCATAGTGCTTGACTTGTTATAAATAATTCATGGCAAGATCAAAGAGTTAACTATGACGAGATTGTCTGACCATAACAATACTTAAAGTAAGTTCGGGTTAAGGTAGCAACTACTAAATATTTCAATTATGATATATAATAGATGGATGTCAAAATGAATCCCGTGAGATGGAAATAGAACCAAGCTTGTATATTTGATATGGTCCAAGGTAATTTTATCGATCCAGAGGATTCTAGTAAGTGTGAAAACTTCAAGAGATCCTGTAATGATCTGATGCGAACATAGTGGAGTTGGAATCTTCCTACTGATGAAATGGTCAAATAATTTGATTTCATCGAGGAAAGTGAAGATGCTTGTATTTACAAGAAAGTAAGTGGGAGTATGATAATATTTCCAAACACTATATGTGCATGACACATTTTTGATTGGAAATTATATAAATTTCTAGACATGGATTAAGACTTTATTGAAACTAGTTTTTTCAGTAAAGTACTTAGGCAATATATAGTCCTAGTATTAGGCATAATGGTCTATGGAGATACTAGTGCTTAATCGGGTTTAGCCAAAATACATATTGATATAATACTAAAGCAGTTTAGTATGAAATACACAAGAAGAATTTCCTGTCAAAGTTGCATGGAAGGATTTTTAAGCAAGAATCGGTATCCTGAAACACTGATGAGCGAAATACATGATTTTAATCACACTTGTGTTAAAAACATTCCATGGTATGTAAACAACCAGATATGTCTAGTACTCTAGATAAGTTGTGAGTAAAATTATCAGAATGACCAAATTGTTGATCATGGGGCAATAGGGAAAATGTCATTAAGTACTAACGACATGTTTCTCGCATATGGAGAAGATGAAGAGATTGTTGTAAGGAGTTACATCAATATAGACTCACTGTAAGTAGTACATCGATAAAATTTGCATTAGTGCTCCAAGCGATTTTTGATTCTAATTAAATGATTTATGGTGGCACGGTAAGTTGGAATTTGTCCAAGAAAGTTACTGTGGTGAATTCTATAATAGAAGGCTCGGTATATTGTTGCTTTAGAAGCAACAATAGAGGGTGATGAGTCAAATGTTCATTTATGAACTTGGTATGGTTTCTAGATGATTGTGCAAATGGAGCACTGTTCCCAATAGTGGTTCCATAGCTCAATCTAAGGAATCAAAGGTCCTGACAGTGATTCAATATATACAAAGCATGTTTCACATAAATTATGAATTCTTGTGAAAGCATGATAGATGCATAAATATGCAAATGCTACACACAGATCTGAAGTTGTCAAGATCTGATAGGACGAAGGCTATACCACACGCGAAGCAGGAACAAACACCGGATTGCCTTTGGTGTAAAAGAAAATGTGCTGACTAGATTATTGACCCTAGTGCAAATGGTAGACTTTTGGAAATATGCCCTAGAGGCAATAATATGTATTATTATATTTCAATGTTCATAATTAAGAGTTTATGTTTCATGATATATCTGCTATGATCATGGAATATGAGATTCAGTGGAAAACTCATATGCACATGTGGAATCATAGGTGGTAAAGATTAGGTTTCGAGTCTTGCCTCTAAGATTGGCTCAAGTGTTGTTAGTGATCATGTTTTTCGAAACTTACGATATCATTAAGTGTAACGATAGTCCTAAAAGAATATTGAGAGTATGACGTTACACTGGTATAGCGAGGTGCTATACAAACGGTTTTTAACCCATTTCCGTGATGACGTTCTAAACCGTCGCCTAGTGAGTGGCTGCGATAGGGGGGGGGTCCTTCCCACACGACCCAGAAGCCATTGGGGATATGCCCTCCTGGCACACACGCTCAGCAAAATGAGGTCGTGTGCGACCGGTGAGCGATCAAATACGGTTATACGTATAGTTGTGCTAAAAATACAATTATACAGGCGAAATCCTTTCCGGTCGTAAGTACATCCCACAGTCAATCCCCGCTAAACGGCCCCGTTCGTATGTACATTACACACACTCAATCCAAGGAATACATTTCCGTTAGTATGTACATCCAACATAGTTAATCCAAGAAGTGCATTCTCGTTCGTATATACATCCCACATAGTCACTCCAAGGAAAACATTTCCGTTCGCAGGTACATCACACACAATTTCCCCATTAAATCGTTTGTGATAGCGGTGCCATTGCACACGATATTAACAATTTTATCGTTTGCGTAATTGAATGCATCACACACGGTGCGTAGAAGAAAACTGTCTGGCGGCTATTTCAGCGGGTGCTATGTCATTCATAATTTCTTGATATAAGATAAAAGGAATAACACTCATGCTAGCACCTATGTCACATAAACCATGATAATAGTGATCTACTATTTTAAATGAGACAACGGGCATGCCAACAATGGGTCTATGTTTATCTTTCCCATCGGGTTTGGCAACTCTAGCAGCTTCACCAATGAATTAAATAACATGCCCACCAATATTATTGACCAAGAGATCCTTAACCATAGCAACACTAGGTTCTACTTTGATTTGCTCAGGGGGTTTAGGTGCTTTGATATTACTTCTATGGACCATAGTTTAAACCTTAGCACGTTCTTTTATCTTAACAGGAAAAGGTGGTTTCTCGATGTAAGCAGTAGGAACAACTGGATCAACACTATAGATGATAGTTTCTTCTTTAGCAACTACCGGTTCTTTAATTTCTTCTTTAATAGGAGGATGATATTTAAACCACTTCTCTTTAGGGAGATCAACATGACTAGCAAAAGATTCACAAAAAGAGAATTGTATTAACCAGAAACTTAGTACATGTGTGAATACATAAACAAACAGAGTGTCACTAGCATGCCTCTACTTGACTAGCTCGTTGAATCAATGATGGTTATGTTTCCTGACCATAGACATGAGTTGTCATTTGATTAATGGGATGACATCATTAGAGAATGATGTGAATGACTTGACGCATCCGTTAGCTTAGCACGATGATCGTTTAGTCTGTTGCTATTGCTTTCTCCATAACTTATACATGTTCCGATGACTATGAGATCATGCAACTCCCAAATACCGGAGGAACACTTAGTGTGCTATCAAACGTCACAATGTAACTAGGTGACTACAAAGATGATCTACAGGTGTCTTCGATGGTGTTTGTTGAGTTGGCATGGATTGAGATTGGGATTTGTCACTCCGAGTATCGGAGAGGTATCTCTGGGCCCTCTCGGTAATGCACATCACTATAAGCCTTGCAAGCAATGTGACTAATGAGTTAGTTGTGGGATGATGCATTACAGAACGAGTAAAGAGACTTGCCGATAACGAGATTTAACTAGGTATTGAGATACCGACGATCGAATCTCGAGCAAGTAACATACCGATGACAAAGGGAACAACGTATGTTGTTATGCGGTTTGACCGATAAAGATCTTCATAGAATATGTAGGAACCAATATGAGCATCCAGGTTCCGCTATTGGTTATTGACCGGAGATGAGTCCCGGTCATGTATACATAGTTCTCAAACCCGTAGGGTCCGCACGCTTAACGTTCGGCGATGATCGGTATTATGAGTTTATGTGTTTTCATGTACCGAAGGTAGTTCGGAGTCCCGGATATGACGAAGAGTCTCGAAATGGTCAAGACATAAATATCGATATATTGGATGACTATGTTTGGACATCGGAATGGTTCCGGGTGAGTACGGGCATTTACCGGAGTACCGGGAGGTTACCGGAACCCCCCGGGGAGTATATGGGCCTTATTGGGCCTTAGTGGAATAGAGGAGAGGAAGGGAAAAGGTGGGAGGCATGCCCCCTAGCCCAATCAAAATTGGGTGGGCCCCCCTTTCCTTCCCCCTCTCCTCCCCTTCCTTCTCTCCTACTCCTACTACTTGGAAGGGGGAAATCCTACTCCCGGTGGGAGTAGGACTCCCCTAGGGCGCGCCATAGAGGGCCGGCCCTCCACCCTCCTCCACTCCTTTATATACGGGGGAGGGGGGCACCCCATACACACACAAGTTGATCATTGTCTTACCCATGTGCGGTGCCCCCCTCCACCATAATCCACCTTGGTCATATTGTCGTAGTGCTTAGGCGAAGCCCTGCGCCGGTAGCTTCATCATCACCGTCATCATGCCGTCGTGCTGACGAAGCTCTCCCTCGACACTCAGCTGGATCGAGAGTTCGTGTGACGTCACCGAGCTGAATGTGTGCAGATCGCGGAGGTGCCATACTTTCGGTACTAGGATCGGTTGGATCGTGAAGCCGTACGACTACATCAACTACGTTGTCATAACGCTTCCGCTTACGGTCTATGAGGGTACATGGACAACACTCTTCCCTCTCGTAGCTATGCATCACCATGATAGATCTTGCGTGTGTGTAGGATTTTTTTTGAAATTACTGCGTCGTTCCCCAACAGTGGCATCTGAGCCAGGTCTATGCATAGATGTTATATACACGACTAGAACACAAAGGAGTTCTGGGCATGGGTATATACATATTGCTTGCCGTCACTAGTTGATTCTTGATTCGGCGGTATTGTTGGATGAAGCGGCTCAGACTGGCATTACACGGACGCTTACACGAGACTGGTTCTACCGGCGTGCTTCGCACGCAGGTAGCTGGTGGGTGTCAGTTTCTCCAACTTTAGTTGAATCGGATTCAATGAATAGGGTTCTTTCTGAAGATCAAAAAGTAATCACTATACCGCGTTGTGGTTTTCAATGCGTAGGTAAGAATGGTTCTTGCTCAGCCCGTCTCAGCCACGTAAAACTTGCAACAACAAAGTAGAGGACGTCTAACTTGTTTTTGCAGGGCATGTTGTGATGTGATATGGTCAAGACATGATGCTAAATTTTATTGCATGAGATGATCATGTTTTGTAACACAGTTATCGGCAACTGGCAGGAGCCATATGGTTGTCGCTTTATTGTATGAAATGCGATCGCCATGTAATTGTTTCATGATACGTCTCCGTCGTATCTACTTTTCCAAACACTTTTTCCATTGTTTTAGACTCTAACTTGCATGATTTGAATGAAACTAACCCGGACTGACGCTGTTTTCAGCAGAATTGCCATGGTGTTATTTATGTGCAGAAACAAAAGTTCTCGGAATGACCTGAAACTTCACGGAACATCTATTCGAAAATAATAAAAAATCCTTGCAAAAGATGAAGACCAGGGGGCCCATCACCTGTCCACGAGGGTGGGGGGCGCGCCCCCCTACCTCATGGGCCCCCTGGAGCTCCTCCGACCTCAACTCCAACTCTATATATTTGCTTTCAGGGAGAAAAAAAATCAGAGAGAAGGATTCATCGTGTTTTATGATACGGAGCCGCTGCCAAGCCCTAAAACCTCTCAGGAGGGCTGATCTGGAGTCCGTTCGGGGCTCCGGAGAGGGGAATCTGTCGCCATCGTCATCATCAACCATCCTCCATCAGCAATTTCATGATGCTCACCGCCGTGCGTGAGTAATTCCATTGTAGGCTTGCTGGACGGTGATGGGTTGGATGAGATTTATCATTTAATCGAGTTAGTTTTGTTAGGGTTTGATCCCTAGTATCCACTATGTTCTGAGATTGATGTTGCTATGACTTTGCTATGCTTAATGCTTGTCACTACGACACGAGTGCCATGATTTCAGATCTGAACCTATTATGTTTTCATGAATATATGAGAGTTCTTGATCCTATCTTGCATGTCTATAGTCACCAATTATGTGGTATGATCCGTTAACCCCGAAGTGACAATAATCGGGATACTTACCAGTGATGACCGTAGTTTGAGGAGTTCATGTATTCACTATGTGTTAATGCTTTGGTCCAGTACTCTATTAAAAGGAGGCCTTAATATCCCTTAGTTTCCGCTAGGACCCTGCTGCCACGGGACGGTAGGACAAAAGATGTCATGCAAGTTCTTTTCCATAAGCACGTATGACTATATTCGGAATACATGCCTACATTACATTGATGAATTGGAGTTAGTTCTGCGTCACCCTAGGTTATGACTGTTACATGATGAACCGCATCCGACATAATTCTCCATCACCAATCCATTGCATACGAGCTTTCCATATATTGTTCTTCGTTTATTTACCTTTCTGTTGCTATTGCTATCATCACTACAAAATACCAAAAACACTACTTTTACTACTGTTACCTTTTGCTACCGTTACCACTACTATCATATTACTTTGCTACTAAATACTTTGCTGCAGATATTAAGTTTCCAGGTGTGGTTGAATTGACAACTCAGCTGCTAATACTTGAGAATATTCTTTGGCTCCCCTTGTGTCGAATCAATAAATTTGGGTTGAATATTCTACCCTCGAAAACTGTTGCGATCCCCTATACTTGTGGGTTATCAAGAATATTTTCTAGCGCCATTACTGGGGAGCATTGCTCTATTCTTTGAGTCACTTGGGATTTATATCTGCTTATCATTATGAAGAACTTGAGAGATCCAAAAACCAAGATTTATCCCTCAACTACGAGGGGAGGTAAGGAACTGCCATCTAGCTCCGCACTTGATTAACCTTCTGTTTTGAGTAAGCTTGCGACACCTAAACCTGCTTCTGCTATTCGTTCTGATATGTCGCATGTTATTGATGATGCCACTTCTGTTATGCATGATACTTATGATGAAACTACTTCTATGCTTGATACTACTGTGCCACTTGCTGAATTTCTTGATGAACAATTTGCTAGGGTTAGAGAAAATGAAAATATTGAATCTGATAATATTGATGAAAGTGATGATGAAAACTTGCCCGTTATTCCTAAGGGTTATGTTTTTGATAAAGAATCTTCTTTAGATATTTTAGCTTGCAGAGATAGTTATTAACTTAAGAGGTTATTAGCTAAATGGAATAAGCAATCTCTAAATGCTAGGATGAAACCTGACCCTGCTTTTGCTACTTCACCTATCTTTGTTACTGATAAGGATTATGAATTCTCTATTGATCCTGATATAATTACTTTGGTTGAATCTGATCCTTTTCATGGCTATGAATCTAAAACTGTTGTGGCACATCTTACTAAATTAAATGATATAGCCACCCTGTTCACTAATGATGAGAGAACTCGTTACTTTTATATCCTTAAAATATTTCCGTTCTCATTAAAGGGTGATGCTAAGATATGGTTTAATTCTCTTGATCCTGGTTGTGTGCGTAGTCCCCAGGATATGATTTATTACTTCTCTGCTAAATATTTCCCTGCTCATAAGAAACAAGCTGCTTTAAGGGATATATATATAATGTTGTGCAAATTGAAGAAGAGAGTCTCCCACAAGCTTGGGGGAGGCTTCTCAAGTTACTTAATGCTTTGCCTAATCATCCTCTTAAGAAAAATGAAATACTTGATATCTTTTATAATGGACTAACCGATGCTTCCAGAGATTACCTGGATAGTTGTGCTAGTTCTGTTTTCAAGGAAAGAACACCAGATGAAGCTGAAATTACATTGAATAATATGTTGACAAATGAAAATAATTCGACACTTCCTGAGCCAGCTCCCGAGCCTACTCCTAAACCAACTCTGAAGAAGAGGGGTATTCTATTTCTCAGTCCTGAAGATATGCAAGAGGCAAAGAAATCTATGAAAGAAAAAGGTATTGAAGCTGAAGATGTTAAGAATTTACCTCCTATTGAAGAAATACACGGTCTTAATTTACTGCCTGTTGAAGAAACACATGATCTTAATCCATTACGTATTGAAGAAATACATGGTCTTGATAACCCGACACAGGTAGTAAAGGTAAATTCTCTCTATAGATATGATAAAGCTGAAATCCCATTTACTAAGTTTGCTAGCCCATGCTTTGATGAGTTTGATAAATTTATGGCTAAGCAAGAAGATTTTAATGCTTATTTTGGTAGATAATTGAAATACAATTCAAATATGCTTGAACACTTGGGTGATTATATGGCTAATGTCAAAGGTGAACTTAAACTTGTTAGTAAACATGCTTCTATGGTTACCACTCAAGTAGAACAAGTACTTAAGGCTCAAAATGATTTACTCAATGAATTGAATAGTAAGAATAATGATAACGTTGTTAGAGTTATGACTAGAGGTGGTAAAATTACTCAGGAACCTTTGTATCCTGAAGGCCATCCTAAGAGAATTGAGCAAGATTCTCAGAGAAATAATATAGATGCACCTAGTCCTTCTAAAAGGAAGAAAAAGAAAAATGATAGGACTTTGCATGCTTCTAGTGAACCTATTATTGAAACACCTGAGAATCCAAATGATATTTCTATCTCTGATGCTGAAACACAATCTGGTAATGAACCTAAAACTAATGATACTGTTAATGATAATGTTCATGATGATGCTCAACCTAGTAATGATAATGATATAGAAATTGAACCTCCTATTGATCTTGATAACCCACAATCAAAGAATCAACGTTATGATAAGAAAGACTTTGTTGCTAGGAAACACGGAAAGGAAAGAGAGCCTTGGGTTCATAAACCCATGCCTTTTCCTCCCAAACCATCCAAGAAAAAGGATGATGAGGATTTTGAGCGCTTTGCTGAAATGATTAGACCTATCTTTTTGCATATGCGATTAACTGATATGCTCAAAATGAATCCTTATGCTAAGTATATGAAAGATATTGTTACAAATAAAACAAAGATACCGGAAGCTGAAATTTCCACCATGCTTTCTAATTATACTTTTAAGGGTGGAATACCAAATAAACTTGGAGATCCCGGTGTACCAACTATACCATGCTCCATTAAAAGAAACTATGTTAAAACTGCTTTATGTGATCTTGGAGCCGGTGTTAGTGTTATGCCTCTCTCTTTATATCGTAGACTTGATTTGAATAAGTTGACACCTACTGAAATATATTTGCAAATGGTTGATAAATCAACTGCTATACCTGTCGGTATTTGTGAGGATGTGCCTGTTGTAGTTGCAAACGTTACTATTTCAACGGACTTTGTTATTCTTGATATTCCCGAGGACGATAGTATGTCTATTATTCTTGGAAGACCCTTTTTGAATACTGCAGGGGCTGTTATTGATTGCCCTAAAGGCAATGTCACTTTTCAAGTTAATGGTAATGAGCATACGATACACTTTTCAAGGAAACAACCTCAAGTTCATAGTATCAACTCTATTGGAAAAATTCCATTGATTATATTAGGAGGTTTTGAATTTCCTCTTCCTACTGTCAAGAAGAAATATGATATTCTTATTATTGGGGATGTGCATATCCCCATTGAGGTAACATAGTGTTATTCGAAATTTCTCTGGTTCCATGTTATTCGGAATGAGTTCGTTAACATGACTTGATCAACCTTATTAGTGGGTTCCTTTTGATGAGCATGAGATGGATGAAACTAGAAGGCACAACCTGCTGTACCCTCCTCTTACTTTCTATTATTATATTAAATAAAATAAAAATAGTATTTTTTTGTCTATATCTGATTTATCCGTGCAATATAAAAATACCCCGGAAATAAAAGTTCTCCAAATGCCCTGAAATTTAAATATGATTTTTCTGGAATATTTGAGAATATTTGGCACTGAGAACACAACAGGAGGAGCTGGCACCTGGCCACGAGGGTCAGGGGCGCGCCCTACCCCCTGGGCGGGCCCCCCTGCCTCGTGGGCCCACGGTGGCCCTCCTCCACTTATTCCTTCACCCACACACTCCTTCTTCCTCCCATAAACACGAATATCCAGCTCAAACCCGAGTCCAAGCTCATTTTGCTACCATTTTCGATCTCCTTCCTGAAAGCACCTCTCACAAAACTGCTTGGGGAGATTGTTCCTTGGTATGTGACTCCTCCATTGGTCCAACTAGTTTTTGTTCTAGTGCTTTATTCATTGCAAATTTGTGCTGCTTAGGTGACCCTGTTCTTGAGCTTGCATGTCAAATTTATATGGTTCCAAGTAGTTTTGATGCATGATATAGGCTCTAGGCACTTGTAGGAGTTGTTGCTATCAATATTATTGAGTTTGGTTCACATTTATTCTGAAGTTACTAAAAATTTCAGAAATTTTTCAGAGGAAGAAATATGTTTAGGAAAATGTACCAAGGGGGATCTTCAAGGAAACAAGAGCCCAGGCTTGCAATGTGATGCTGATGATGAGCCACCAAGAAACGCTCTAGTGCGTCCTTGTGAATGGCCTTTGGAAAACTTTATGGATCGAGCGGGAATTAAGGAAGAATTTAACGCATATTTGCGTAACGCTGATCTTGTGAGCTTCAAGGAAGAAAAATTTCGTCAGTACCACTATTTCACTAGTTCCTTTGTGAGGAGGTTTGAATTTTCATCTTCACGTAATTCTCCAACTGTCCTATTTGATCTTTAGGAAAATTCTTACACTATGGACTTAGAGGATTTTACCACTGCTTGCAAACTTCCACCATGGGGTAGTATCAGGGAACCTCGCAAATCTGAATTTAGGGATTTTCTTGCTAGTATAACTGTGGGGGAATCTAGAGATATCACACAAGCTACCATAGGGAGCATTCATTTTCCTGCTATACATTATTTTTCTCTCTTCATAGGTAGATGCATTAACTATAAAGATGAAGCATGTCACATGTATGTCCCCGACCTCAGTATTCTTAGGAGTGCTGTGTTGGGAGATAAATCTTATAATTTGGGAGCCATTGTTGCACGCAGGTTGCATCTGAATAGATTTAATGGAGATTTCTTTGGTGGAATTTATGCAACCCGCTTAGCTGATTTTCTTGGTGTAACTATACGTAATGATGATATTGAATTACCTCCTGCTTACCTAGACTTTAATGCTATGGTTCACCACCAGTTTGTCGAGAGGAATGAATCATCTCTCCAGTATCGTTTAATCTTTGACAGACGTCGTGCTGTTTGTATTACTCTCCCTGCTCCTGCCTTCTTTGATTATCAGGCAAAAGGAAGATATGTTATTACCAGAGAGGAGGCAGATGAGTACGAGAGGAGGGCGGAGGCCGCTCGTCGCCACGCTGCAGCTCAGGAGGCGATAGCCGCTGCATCTCAGTACGACCCCAACTATTACTATGGATATCCGCCAGGCCAACCGTGGCCATAGACCAACTTAGGCCAAAAGCCTAAGCTTGGGGGAGTACATATTTCTCACTGACATTACATTTATGTTCACACACTCATTGCTAGATGTTGGTGCTCATACTTTTTCATTGTATCATCCATGCTAGTTTATTTTCCTTTTTATGCTTTCTTCTTGTGTGTTTAATAAACCTTAAGAAAAACCAAAAAAATTAGTTGTAGTTTTTAAGTAGTTTACTTTCTATGCTTGTAGTAGTAATAAAAAAGAAAACCCAAAAAGATTTCATGTTCTTCTTTTGCTTGTTGGGAGCTTTCCCGTGTAAATAGTTTTATTTCTTTTCTTTTCTTTTCTTTGGGGGTCGATAGGAGAAGACCATGATTAAATTGTTGAAGTAGCTCTTATGACGATATATGATGGACTGACTGAGATGAGAAAAGCTGGTATGAACTCGACCTCTCTTGTTTTTGTAAATATGATTAGTTCATCATTCCTAATTCAGCCTATTATGAATAAACATGTTTGCAATGACAACTAGAGATCATAGTTTCTTGTGCCATGCTTGATTAGCTAGGAGCTTATAATGGTTTACCTTGCGTGCCAACATGCTATTAAAATGGTTGTGATGTGGTATGATAGGGTGGTATCCTCCTCTGAGTGATTTAAGTGACTTGATTTGGCGCATGTAGTTGAAACAAAATCAACATAGCCTTCACGATATTTATGTTCATGGTGGATTATATCCTACTCATGCTTGCATTCGGTGTTGATTAATTTTAATGCATGTTCATGACTATTGTCGCTCTCTAGCTGGTCGCTTCCCAGTCTTTTGCTAGCCTTCACCTGTACTAAGCGGGAATACTGCTTGTGCATCCAACTCCATAAACCCCAAAGTTATTCCATATGGGTCCACCATACCTACCTATATACAGTATCTACCTGCCGTTCCAAGTAAATTTGTATGTGCCAAACTCTAAACCTTCAAATAAATATCCTATTTTGTATGCTTGAATAGCTCATGTATCAACTAGGGCTGTCCGTATCTTCCATGTTAGGCGGGTTATTCTCAAGAGGAGTGGACTCCGCTCCTCACTCACGAGAAAGTGGCTGGTCACTGGGATGCCTAGTCCCATGCTTTATGCAAATCAAATCAAAATAATTGCAAACAAAACTCCCCCTGGGACTCTTGTTAGTTGGAGGCACTCGTTGTTTCGAGCAAGCCATGGATTGATGCTTGTTGGTGGAGGGGGAGTATAAACTTTACCATTTTGTTTGGGAACCGCCTATAATGTGTGTAGCATGGAAGAAATTTCCATCTCTTGGTTGTTATGTTGACAATGAAATTATACCGCTCAAAATATTATTCATCTCTATTTCAAAACCGAGCTCTGGCACCTCTACAAATCCCTGCTTCCCTCTGTGAAGGGCCTATCTATTTACTTTCATGTTGAGTCATCATCTTCTTATTAAAAAGCACCAGTTGGAGAGCACCGTTGTCATTTGCATTCATTACTATTAGTTTACATTGAGTATGACTTGACTGGATCTCTTTTACCATGAATTACAATGTCTAGTCAGTCCTTGATCTTTAAAGGTGCTCTGCATTTATGTTTTGCGGTCTCAGAAAGGGCTAGCGAGATACCATCTTGTTATATCATATTATGATTGTTTTGAGAAAGTTTTGTCATCCGAGATTTAATATTATTGCTCGCTAGTTAATTATGCCATTGATATGAGTAAACTTGAGATCTAAGCATTATTGTGAATGTGGTTAGTCATAATCTTTGCTGAAAACTTGAATGTTTTTACATATTTACAACAACTAGAGCAAACATAGTTTGTAAAAGTTCTTCTTTATCACTTTCAGTTTATCAACTGAATTGCTTGAGGGCAAGCAAATGTTTAAGCTTGGGGGAGTTGATACGTCTCCGTCGTATCTACTTTTACAAACACTTTTGCCCTTGTTTTGGACTCTAATTTGCATGATTTGAATGAAACTAACCCGGACTGACGTTGTTTTTAGCAGAATAGCCATGGTGTTATTTATGTGCAGAAACAAAAGTTCTCGGAATGAATTGAAACTTCACGGAACATCTATTCGGAAATAATAAAAAATCCTTCCAAAAGACGAAGACCAGGGGGCCCACCACCTGTCCACGAGGGTGGGGGCGCACCCCCCTACCTCGTGGGTCCCCTGGAGCTCCTCCGACCTCAACTCCAACTCTATATATTTGCTTTCAGGGAGAAAAAATCAGAGAGAAGGATTCATCGTGTTTTACGATACGAAGCCGCCGCCAAGCCCTAAAACCTCTCGGAAGGGATGATCTGGAGTCGTTCGGGGCTCCGGAGAGGGGAATCCGTCGCCATCGTCATCATCAACCATCCTCCATCACCAAATTTGAAAGTGCTAGTGATCGACTAGAGGGGGGGTGAATAGGCGATTTTTATGAAAGTCTTCAAAACATGGAAGTTTCGAAGACAAATGATAGAAATAAACCTATTACCATGCAGCAGAAGGTAGACTACACTAAGCAAGCCATAGTCGAGTATTCAATGAAATGAAAGCACAAAGACTAATAGCGGCTAGGCAGTATAGATCAGGATGGAAGATAGTATGAAGCCAAACAGAACAAGCAGTTACTCAGTGAAGACAAAAGATACTGCAAACATGCAATGACTTCATAAGGACCAACTGTAAATAAAGAGATGGAAAGGATAGAACAGTTGCTTGTTGAAGACAATGATTTGTTGGACCAGTTCCAGTTGCTGTGACAACTGTACGTCTGGTTAGGGAGGCTGAGATTTAACTCAGAAGACCGTGTCTTCACCTTATTCCCCTTGAGCTAAGGACACCCAGTCCTCGCCCAATTACTCTGGTAAGTCTTCAAGGTAGGCTTCCAAACCTTCACAGACTTCGTTCACCGGCGATCCACAATGACTCTTGGATGCTCAGAACGCGACGCCTAACCGGCTGGAGGATTCACGGTCCTCAAGTGTAATAAGTCTTCAGATCACACAGACAAGAAGACTTAAGTGATGCCTAACACTCTTTGGCTCTGGGTGTTTAGGGCTTTTTCCTTGCAAGGATTTCTCTCTCAAAGGCATCGAGGTGGGTTGCTCTCAAACGACAAAAGCCGTGCACTAACTCAGAGCAGCCAACCAATTTATGGTGTAGGGGGTGGGCTATTTATAGCCACTAGGCAACCCGACCTGATTTGTCCGAAATGACCCTGGGTCACTAAGGAACTGACACGTGTTCCAACGGTCAGATTTCAAACACACACGGCAACTTTACTTGTACTACAAGCAAAGCTGACTTATCCAGCTCTGGATAAGATGTGCTCTCATAGTCTTCGCTCAAAGACATAGGATTTTGGTTAAGCATCACTTTAGTCATTCTGACTGGTTCACTTGGACCCCACTTAACAGTACGGTGGTTCCTATGACACAACAAAGAAGAAGAAAAACGACGAAACAACTAAGTCTTCGCGCTCCATAGTCTTCACGCGATGTCTTCTCTTGTCATAGTCTTCAATGTGAATGTCTTCACATACCACCTTTGACTTCAATGTCTTCATACATTTTAGGGGTCATCTCCGCTAGGAAAACCGAATCAATGAGGGACTTCTACTGTGTAATCCTGCAATTCTCACAAACACATTAGTCCCTCAACCAGGTTTGTCGTCAATACTCCAAAACCAACTAGGGGTGGCACTAGATGCACTTACAATCTCCCCCTTTTTGGTGATTGATGACAAACTGGTTGAAGTTTTCAACGGGTATAGAAATATGTGAAATTGTAAAGGATTTAAGTATTGTCTTCGTAAGTAGCAGAAAGGCTCCCCCTCAAGATGTGCATATAAGTATTTTGCTTTTGAATGCAAATGCACATGGCAGGTTGTACTTGCGGAGCTCCTCTTCTACTTATGAAGACAATTCATCATGCATGAAATAATATAATGAAGATAATGACATGCATAATGAAAAATGGACGTCTGCAAAATGACTTCGTGCGGAATTTATCGTCGCACATGCGGAATTTATCATCGCATCACATAGTGTCGAAAAAGGTAGCAGACGGCCATCAAGTTTAAGTGTTACAACTCAAAACGAACCAAATGTTTCAAAAGCGAGAGTTCTAAGCACTTTGCAAAAGTAGCAAAAAGTAAAGCAACCACCCATATGGACCCGCTTGAAGACTATCAACTCATATGCTTCTCCCCTTTTGTCAGTAATGACCAAAAAGGTTTGAAGACATAGAGCTTCTACTCATTCCCATGAGGTGTAGGCGAAGCAGCAGGGTCGTCGTTGAGGTCCGGTGGTGCAGAAGAACTCGATGCAGTGTCGACACGCGCTGAAGTTGGATGTGGTGAAGTGGCATCATCTTGATCATCGATAACTCTGGCATTCACCATTGCGGCTGAGGAAGAATAGTCAGAGTCTTCAAGGGAGGGAGTCCGACGCAAGTGAGAATTCCTTGGAGGAGTGGAGTCAAACTTGAATCTTTCTATGAAGCCATCGTCTTGAAGATTTTCTTCAGCAGTGAGCAAAGTCAAACTCTTCCAGGACCTTTGATAGGTTTCATGTGTAACAAAGGCATTCTTGGTGGCAAGATTGCGAATGCGATTGACATCCACCAAGAGGCTTTGCATCTGACGCTTAAGCCAGTCATGATGCTTATCCTGTTTCTGATGTAGCGCGACGAGAAGCTCTCGGTCATTGAGAACACAAGATCGCTTCCGAGGCCTTTGGGCAATGGTGCTTCCAATGGCGTCAGTTTGTGCGCGAGGGGCACGTGTGTTACCAGCCAAGGGATAAACACGAGAGACTGCCTGAACTCCTTCAATGGGCTGGGTGAAGCTTTGACGATCAACGTTGTGAAGATAGATTGGATCCTTAGCAGGCTCTGGGTAAATAGCTTCAACTGTCAGATCAACCTCTGGCTAGAATACAAGATGATTGCACGCAGACGGCTGATAGTTGAAGGCAGAGTGAAGCTTGGTAAGGCGCATGACCCATGGAGCGTAGAACTTCAGACCAAAAATGTCGGAGCGAGATGCAGCCAACTGCCTGATGAAGAAGTCTTGAGCATTGAAGCTTATGCCATTGAAGATATAGAAAACCAAAGTCTTCATTGCTCCTTCAAGCTTCGCTGCAGATGAATGTCCTTTGACAGACCATAGAGTCTTTCTGATGATATGATAAATGGTGCGGGGCAGATACTCTAGGTCTTCAACAAAGAATTCGGTTGGGTATTCAACGTCGTGTGGCAAAGGCTTCATCATGCTCAACATTTGAGTCATGTTGGGTTCTGGCTTATGGAAAATGCTCTCTAAAGCATTTTGGTGTTGTTGACAACCTGGTTCATAGTATTCACCAGGAGTGGGCAGGGCTGTGAGCTCAATGATGTCTTGATCTTTAGCTTCATGATGAACATCTCCTGTCATCCACTCAAGGATCCAAGTCTTTGGATCCCTGTTGTATCCACGAATGTGGAGGGTAGCATAGAATTGAAGCAGAAGTTCTTCATTCCAGTGTTCCTTGGCAGTCACAAAATTAAGCAGACCGGCATCACGGAAGAAGTCAAGGGCTTCTTCAAGGCATGGCAGTCCAGCAATGGCTTCACAATCAAGATGCATGTGAGGGAAGATGCGTTCCTGATTGTACAAGATGCATGAATAATAGCTTCGCTGCTGATAACTCCAGAATCGGTCCGAAGAGATTCTTGGCCTTGTGTAGGGGTTCTTGGCACTATTGAAGAATGTGTTGTGTGCCTTGAATCCATTCAGATTAAATGATCCTGGTGAAGTTGAAGTACCTGGAAACCGTGGTAGCCTTGGCTTTGGCTTCTGGACCTGAGGCCTGTGCTCCACATGATAGGCAAACTGAGGTCCGGGAGTAGGCGGAGGAACCAGGATTGGCCAGCGGACGGTAACAAGCTGTCCACGATCATATGCTTGCTCGATGGTGTGTGGCCTTGGAGGTGGTACAGGAGCAGAGGCATTGGCTTCAGGTGCATTCACTTCTTGCACCACATTAGCTTCAGGCGCCACATTAGCTTCAGCCATGACAATGTCATTGGCTTCAGTGTTGATGTTGGTGGCCGCCTCAGTATTGGTAACCTCCACTTCAGGAGCTGGAGGGTCGGACACGTTCTCCTCGAGAACAACTTCAGGGTTGGACGGGGGTGTACCAAAACGTTCTTCTTCTCTTGGTTCTTCTTCATGGTCATCGGCTGATGCAGCCAGAATATCTTCAGCCGTTTTGGCTTCAGATTCAGGAATGTTCACAGTAGGAGAGGCTTCAGGAAAGACTTCGCATGAAATGGATTGGCGCTCTTCTCCTTCTGGAACACTTGACAATGTGACCTGTGGCCTAGGTCCTTTACGAAGCCTGCGAAATGCTGGCGACGCCTGTGGAGATGGAGTTGGTTGGGCCTCAAAGTCTTCACTGTCAATCACCAAAGTGGTGACCTGTGGTGGGGGAGTGACTGGTGTTTCTTCAGCACGAGGGGATTCTTGAGGGTGATCAGCCCATGAGTTATCCTGAGCAATTGGCGTCAATGGATGACCAATGTTGCTGAGTTCGCTGTTCGTGAGAACGGGCGATGATACCAAATTGTGCTCGATCTGAGGAAGGACTTCATCATCTTCAACATTGTCATGAGGACCAATGTCTTCAGCTGTGGTGGGGTCAATAGTTGGATTCTCTTCAGATTCAGGAGCCTCTGTGGAAGCAGGCTCATGAACTACCAGACGACGTTCATGATGTTCAGACACATGACGAGCAACAGAAATTGGCTCGATAAGAAGGGGCTCTGTGGAAGCAGCCCAGTCTCTCTTCTTTGTTTTCCTTTTCTTGGTTGGGGGAGCATCATCAGTGGTGGCTTTGGTCTTGCGCTTTCTGGCTTCGGCTGCTCTAGTTTTCTTGAATTCTGAAGCCACTATGGGGACCTTAGGCTTCGAGCCTGTCATACTGGCTGGGAAGACAATGCGAGGTTCTTCCTGCCTTGATGCTTCTAGTTCTGCCACAGCTGACTTCTTCTTCTTCTTGGCAGCTATTTTGGGGTCGATGCCTGGTCGCCCCAAAGCCTTGCGCTTTTCAGCTTCATTGTATCCTTGAACACATTTGGCAGCAAGATTCTTCATGTGCTCACGAGAACCTTTTGCTTCTTCTCATTTCTTGTGGAATGCCTCCTTGAGCTCATGCATCACGACCTTGAAGTTTTGAATGTCTTCAACATTGAGTTTGGGCATGTGTTTCTTGAACTGAGCCTTTTCATAGTCAATCTTGTGCTTCAGCTCAACAATCTTCTGGGCAAGAGCCAACTCAAGAGCAATGGCTCCGTGGAAGGAGATGTTGAGGCCAATTGGAAGCTGAAGATCATCAAAACTGACATCTGGGCTATCAAACTACTCATCAATAAACTTGTACAGGATCTCCACATCAAAGAGAGGAAGATCATTGAAGATTTCCGCCTCTTGCTTGCTCTTTATCAATTGCTCTAGAGCGTCATCGCCAAGATCGTTGTCGCTGGACAGATCAATGACGTCATTCTCGTTTCTCAAAACAACAGCAGGAGTCAGTGCTTGACCAATGGGTTGCATGGGCTTTTTCAACTTGTCAGACTTGGAGATGCGTGAGAGATCTTCAAACTGCACACTGACTTCAGGAGGTGCAGTGGCTAGAGGCTTCGCCCGTGAGACCTTTGGTGCAGAAGAGGGCTTTGAATCCTTTGGTTTCTTTTGCTTCACAGGCTTCGGTGGTGCAGGTGCTTCGTCAGAATCAGTGTCATCTGCCGAGTGGTCCACGGCTGCCCCTTGAACCTGAATGTGAGTGATGAGACCTTCTAAGTTGTAGAAGGGCCCAATAAGGTTGGGTTCAGCTTCACGTGTGCCGTCATCTCGTGGTGCAGAGGGGCCTGGGTTGAAGTCTAATCCCAAAGACTTCTTGTTTTCCTTTTCCAAGTTCTTTGCAGCCTGATAGTTGCGCTTGAACAGATTATCTTCACGACACCATAATAGAGAGGATGGGTCGGCATTAGCAGGCTGAGGTCCAGGAATCATGCAGGGGTAGAACCCTTGAGCAATAGCTCCGGACTTCGACTTGGGCTGAAGACCGTTGTATATTATATCTCCCCAGGGGCCCTTTAAGGCATTCTTCTCAGCATACTCCTTGGTGACGAATCTGTACTTGAACCATTCCTCTGCCCAATGTCTTCGAATCCATTGGATTCGGTTCTTGCGTTCTCCATAGGTTTCTTCTGGATCTGACTTGTATAACTCATAGAGATCCGGTGGCAGGTCCTTAGCAGTGTTTCCACGGCGTTGTCTGCCGCCCTTCCTGACTAATTTTTGAGTTGTCATGAAGTTTAGACTGAGAGGCTTCAACACTGTCAAAGTCTTCCGTCCACTGGTCAGACAGGAACTGGCTTCAGGAGAATTTATGTGATGTTGTAAGAACTCTGCAAATGAATGCAGACTATGAGAACCAAGGGATTCTCCCACGAACATGTACCCGTGACAGCATTAGAGATGTGAGGGAAGGGGAAGAGGTCATATGCATTCTCAGAAGATTTTGAAGATAAATCAGTTTATAAGACATTGACCTCATAGTGCAAAGACATTCACTCATATGTAGAGAGTTGGTTCCAGATTTGTACGAATCCACGAATAAGTACAAGTGAGGAATCTAACTACTTTGTGAAGCATAAGTGAACATACTAGGCACACTATGAGATGCAGAATGAGATAGATCCAACTTGTAGGAACAGAAACCACCTGTGGTTGAAAAGGATGAATCTATCGGATCAAAAAGAATGTAAAAACAGGTTTTATTTACCACATGAGAAACTTCTAGACGGAGTGGGAGAGGAGGCCGAGCAGTTCGATCTTCCGTGCCCTAACTTGGCGACGGAGGACACCTACGGCGACGGTGGAGAAGACAATGTCTGCGGCCGGCGTGAGGACGGCGTCGGTGAGGTCGCGGCAGCTAAGCGCTTCATCGCCGGCGTCGTCGAGGGCTAGCGGTGGTGCTAGGGTTTGTGCGAGAGTGGAAGAAGAGATAATGACTAGGGTGAGGCATGTATTTATAGGGACAGGGACGGCACAGTGTTATTACACAGGTGCCCCTGGCGGTTCACATCTGAAGGACACGTGGCGATCATGCAACACATTGGAGGTTGTTCCATGTTCCCACGCATGCCTGGATTGTCGGGTGGTCATTCCCACTTCTCCGGGTTTCAGGTAAAAAGGGTTTAGCATTGAAAACAGATTAATGTTTGTCTCCGTGTCTTCTGCTGACAAGGACTCGGAGAAGACGTTTTGACAGTTTCAATAGAATGCATATGATTTGGATAGATAGACTTAAGACGGGAGCATAGAAAGGTCAGGGTCCGATCACATTCACTTAGTTCAAAAGATTCAACTAGAAGACATAGCTATAAGTGAATGATGTAGAGGACAGAAACCAAATCAGTATATTGAAGATAAACATGAAGCCATGTTAACCATGAAGACAAACAAAATGCGAAGACTTTGCAAATGTAACGCCAGCAGAAATTATTCCAAACACAAGTTTGGTGGTGGCGTTACCCACCGTATAGGAAGTATTAGACGCAGACACGGCGCACAATTATCGTGGCGCTTCGAAGTCAAATTCTGCGTTAATGTATTCACAATTAGAGTGTAAGTCTTCATTAGTTGAAGATATATGTTACTTCGTGTGTTTGCACATCTAAGTCATCAACATGCATCAGTGTTAGGATGTGTGCATGATCACTGGACATTTGAGGATTCCAAAATATTTAGCTCACACCGCAACTTGCAAAACCTTTTCTCATCCAAGGGCTTTGTGAAGATATCTGCCAGTTGCTCTTCAGTGCTGACGTGAATGATATCAATATCTTCCTTCATGACATGATATCTGAGAAAGTGATGATGGATCTAAATGTGCTTTGTCTTCGAGTGTTGAACTGGGTTGTTGGCGATCTTGATGGCGCTTTCATTGTCGCAGTAGAGTGGCACTTGCTTCAGATGAATGCCATAGTCTTTGAGTGTTTGCTTCATCCATAGAAGCCGAGCGCAGCAAGATTTAGTAGCAATGTATTCAGATTCAGCAGTGTAGAGAGATACACAGTTCTGCTTCTTTGAAGACCAACACACAAGTGATCGTCCCAGAAAGTGACATGTGCCTGATGTATACTTGCAATCCACCTTGTCACCAGCATAACCAGCATCCGAGAATTCAACTAGGTCAAACTCTGAGCCCTTTGGATACCATAATCCTAGTGTTGGGGTGTGAGCCAAATATCAAAGAATTCGCTTCACAGCTAAGTGATGCAATTCCTTTGGTGCCGCTTGGAATCGGGCACACATGCAAACACTAAGCATGATATCTGGCCTACATGCACATAAATAAAGCAAAAAACCAATCATGGAGCGATATACCTTTTGATCAAACTCTTTACCATTGGCGTCAGAATCTAGATGACTCTTGGTAGGCATTGGTGTCATGTAACCTTTGCAGTCTTGCATTCCAAACTTCTTCAGGCAATCCTTGAGGTATTTCTCTTGAGATATGAAGATGCCGCTGCGTTGCTGTCGTATTTGAAGACCAAGGAAGAACTTCAGCTCACCCATCATGGACATCTGATATTGCTCTTGCATCATGTATCCAAACTCATCACTGTATTTCTGATTAGTGTAGCCGAAGATAATGTCATCCACATATATTTGGCACACAAACAGTTCACCATCATATGTCTTCGTGAAGAGAGTGGGATCCAGGGAACCAGGTTTCAAGCCTTTGCTCTTCAGGAAGTCCTTGAGTGTGTCATACCAAGCACGAGGGGCTTGTTTGAGGCCATACAGTGCCTTGTTGAGCTTGTAAACCATGTCAGGATGTTTTGGACCTTCAAAGCCAGGCGGTTGTGCAACATATACTTCTTCTTCAATATTGCCATTGAGAAATGCACTCTTCACATCCATTTGATATAGAGGAATGTTATGATGATTTGCATAGGCCAGCAGTATGTGTATAGCTTCAAGCCTAGCCACAGGAGCAAATGTTTCATCGAAGTTGATTCCTTCAACTTGAGTGTATCCTTGAGCAACGAGACGAGCCTTGTTTCTGACAACTTGACCATGCTCATCTTGCTTGTTGCGATATATCCATTTAGTGCCTATGATATTGTGTTTACGAGGATCAAGACGCTTGACCAGTTCCCATACATTATTCAGCTCAAACTGTTGAAGCTCTTCTTGCATAGCTTGAATCCATTCAGGTTCCATGAAGGCTTCATCAACTTTCTTGGGTTCAAATATTGAGACGGATGGGAAGTGCCCATAGAAATTTGCTAGTTGTGTTGCCCTTGAACGAGTGAGTGGACCAGGTGCATTGATGCTATCAATTATTTTCTCAATCTGTACTTCATTTGCAACACGAGGATGAACAGGACGAAGATTTTGCTCTTGCTGATCATTGTCATCATTTGAAGGATTGTCTTCAGGCTAAGCATTGTCTTCAGGTTGATCAGGTGCAGAGATGATGAGTTCTTCTTTAGGCTGTGCTTCAGATGGTATGATTTCTCCAGTTCCCATAAGCTTGATGGATTCACTGGATGGAACTTCATCTAGTATATTTGGCAGGTGCTCTCTTTGTGAGCCATTAGTCTCATCGAACCACACATCCACAGTTTCAACCACTTTATAGTGAAAGAGGTTGAAGACTCTGTAGGAGTGCGAATCCTTTCCGTAACCAAGCATAAAACCTTCATGTGCTTTCGGTGCAAATTTTGAAGTGTGATGTGGATCCTTGATCCAGCACCTGGCACCAAATACTTTGAAGTAACTGACATTTGGCTTCTTACCAGTGAGGAGTTCATAGGATTTTTTGTTCAGAAGCTTGTGAAGATAAACACGGTTGATGACATGGCATGCAGTATCAATGGCTTCAGGCCAGAACTTTCTTGGAGTCTTGTATTCATCGAGCATCGTCCGGGCCATCTCAATGAGTGTTCTGTTCATGCGTTCCACAATGCCATTCTGCTGCGGCGTGTACGGAGCTGAGAACTCATGAGTGATGCCCAAAGTATCAAGATAAGTGTTGAGGCCGGTGTTCTTGAATTCAGTGCCATTGTCCCTTATGATGTGCTTGATCTTGACGCCATAGTTGTTCATGGCTCGATTGGCGAAGCATCTGAAGACATCCTGGACTTCAGTCTTGTAGAGGATTATATGCACCCATGTATATCTTGAATAATAATTATAAATGACGAAGCCATAGAGACAAGCAGTAGTAGTAAGAGTTGAGTAGTGAGTGGGACCGAAGAGGTCCATGTGTAGCAGTTCAAAGGGTTGAGTCGTTGTCATGATTGTCTTCGAGGTATGCTTGGCCCTCGTCATCTTTCCTGCTTCACAGGCACCGCATAAGTGTTCCTTCTTGAACTTGACGCCCTCGATGCCTATGAAGTGCTTCTTCTTTGCAAGAGTATGCAAGTTCCTCATGCCAGCATGCCCTAGCCTCCGATGCTAGAGCCAGCATTCTGAAGCTTTTGCAAGAAGACATACGGCGAGCTGTGGTCCTGCTGAGAAATCTACCATGTATAAATCATCTTTCCGATACCCTTCAAAGACTAGAGACTTGTCAGATTCCATTAGAACAAGGCAACAATATTTTCCAAACATCACAATCATATTCAAATCGCAAAGCATTGAGACAGACATTAAGTTGAAACCAAGGGATTCAACAAGCATCACTTTATCCATGTGCTGATCCCTTGAGATTGCAACTCTACCTAGACCCAATACCTTGCTTTTACCAGTATCAAAAAATGTGATGTGACTCTTGTCAGATGGACATAAGGTTGAGTCCATGAGAAGGCTTCGCTTGCCAGTCATGTGATTAGTACATCCACTGTCAATAATCCATTTTGAAGCAGCTGGTGTCATACTCTACAGTGCAGTTAGGGGGATAGGCTTCACGAAGAGAATTGTGAAGCATAAACATTTGACGAGCAAGTGGATTATGAAATCTTAGATCGAGGTTAGGACTGATAGGGTAAGTAGCAAGCGACTCAGGAACAAAATACTTAATAAGACCATTTGGGCATTTGATCTTGCACCCTACAAGATGTTTAAGGTCCCCAGCAATAGCTTTGGATGCATTTGATTTTCGGCTGGAGACCCTTCCCTGCAAAAGAGAGTTAAGCTTTCTTAGCCACCCACATCTTCAAGGGTGGCTTCAAAGCAATGAGTCTAAGTGCAGCATCTGAGAACTTTGGCTTTGGAGCCTTAGCAAATAGTCTTGCAGGTGGACAATAGTACTCATAAGAATAAGCAGAGTAGTTCTTGGTCTTATGAACATGGCGGTTTGATGAAACGCATTCATATTCATGGGCCTGAGTATGGTTTCCCTGCAAAACATTTGCGTTAGTGTGACTCGGTTGAGTCCTCTGTCTGTATGAAGCCTTTGGACCATATGAAGCCTGTGGTCTGGGGTTTGTCTTCTTCACTTGTGGTGTCATGACGACATTCACAGGAAGATTTTCCAGACACTTTTTCGGCACCCAGACTTTCTTCATAGGTGGCCCATTCCCGCAGTTAGTACCAATATACCTGGAAAACACTTCACCATTCTGATTCTTAAACAGTTTATAGTTTGCATCAAAGGATTCATCAATGACAATGGGATTAGTACAAGTGAAGCCAGATAGGGTGGATGGATCCACTGAAGGTTCCTTTGCAGTAACCCATGTGGTTTTGTGGTACTCCTTAGGTTTCCAGTAAGAGCCATCAGCATTCATTTTCCTTTCGAACCCAACACCCTCTTTCCTAGGATTTCGGTTCAGGATCTGCCTTTTGAGGACATCACATAGTGTCTGATGCCCTTTGAGACTTTTGTACATCCCTGTTTCAAGCAATGTCTTCAACCTAGCATTTTCATCAGCAATAGCAGTGGCATCCTCAGCAGAGGGGTTAGTTACCACATCAATAGTTGAAGATATTGCAACAGTAGCAGCAGTAGAACATCCAACAATAGAAGTAGCGTTGTCACACTCAATGCATTTAAGACATTGTGGTTCAAATCCTTCTTGAGCGGAACTGATCTATTTTGCACGAAGTGACTTGTTTTCCTTTTGAAGATCTTCATGAGCCGCTCTCAATTTCTCAAGATCTTGCTTCCTTTGAAGATAATCATAGGAAAGCTTTTCATGAGTTGTTGAGAGTGTTTCATGACGACTTTCAAGTTCCTCATACTTAACATGAAGATTTTTTATGTCTTCAATTAAGGACTGAGATCGAGTCATTTCAGTGTCTAATAGGTCATCACTTTTGTCTAACAGTTTTTGAATATGTTCCATAGCTTTCTGTTGTTCAGTTGCAATTTTAGCAAGTGTTTTGTAGCTGGGTTTGGAACCACAATCAGAGTCATATTCATTGGATGTTTGATAGTGAGTAGTGCGTGAGTTTACCTTGGCACCGCGTGCCATGAAGCAGTAGGTGGGAGCAGAGTTGTCCTTGTCATTAGCATCAGCGTCGGTGATGAAGTCATTGTCTTCAGTGTTGAAGATGGACTTGGCAACGTAGGCTGTAGCCAGACTTGCAACGCCAGAATCGGACTCCTCCTCAGACTCCACCTCCGCCTCCTCAGAAGCAGACTCCTCCTCTGAATACATTTCCTTGCCAACAAATGCACGAGCTTTTCCAGATGAGCTCTTCTTGTGTGATGAAGACTTTGAGGAAGACTTGGAAGAAGACTTTGAGTATTTCTTCTTCTTCTTGTCGTCAGAATCACATTCCTTGCTCTTCTTCTTCTTCTTCTTCTTCTTGTTCTCATTGTCCCACTGCAGACACTCAGAGATGTAGTGACCAGGTTTCTTGCACTTGTGGCATGTTCTCTTCTTGTAGTCATGAGCAGAAGCTTCATCATTCCTTGAGCTAGATCGTGAGGACTTTTTGAAGCCTTTCTTCTTGGTGAATTTATGGAACTTCTTCACAAGCATAGCAAGCTCCTTTCCATTGTCTTCAGGATCATCAGAACTACAGTCAGATTCTTCTTTAGATGAGGAAACATCTTTTGCCTTCAAAGCACGAGTTCGCCCATAGTTGGGACCGTAGACGTCTCTTTTCTCAGAAAGCTAAAACTCATGTGTGTTGGGCCTTTCAAGTATGTCAGACGGATCGAGTGTCCTGAAGTCAGGGCATTCTTGAATCATTAGGGCTAGGGTGTCAAACGAGCTGTCAAGTGATCTCAGGAGTGTCTTGACGATTTCATGCTTGGTGATCTCAGTAGCGCCGAGAGCTTGAAGCTCATTTGTGATATCAGTGAGTCAATCAAACGTGAGCTGAACATTCTCATTGTCGTTTCTCTTGAAGCGGTTGAAGAGGTTGCGAAGGACACTGATTCTTTGATCTCTCTGGGTTGAGACGCCTTCGTTGACCTTGGAGAGGCAGTCCCAGACTAGCTTGGACGTTTCCAGAGCACTCACACGGCCGTACTGTCCTTTGGTCAGATTACCACAGATGATATTCTTGGCAGTGGAATCCAGTTGAACGAACTTCTTGACATCAGCAGCGGTGACACCTTCACCAGCCTTGGGGACGCAATTCTTGATGACATACCAGAGGTTGACATCAATGGCTTCCAGATGCATGCGCATCTTATTCTTCCAGTAGGGATATTCAGTTCCGTCGAAGATGGGGCACGCAACGGAGACTTTGTTTATCCCTGTAGTCGACATAGCTAAAACTCCAGGTGGTTAAACCGAATCACACAGAACAAGGGAGTACCTTGCTCTGATACCAATTGAAAGTGCTAGTGATCGACTAGAGGGGGGGTGAATAGGCGATTTTTATGAAAGTCTTCAAAACATGGAAGTTTCGAAGACAAACGATAGAAATAAACCTATTACCATGCAGCGGAAGGTAGACTAAACTAAGCAAGCCATAGTCGAGTATTCAATGAAATGAAACCAGAAAGACTAATAGCGGCTAGGCAGTATAGATCAGGATGGAAGATAGTATGAAGCCAATCAGAACAAGCAGTTACTCAGTGAAGACAAAAGATAATGCAAATAGGCAATGACTTCACAAGGACCAACTGTAAATAAAGAGATGGAAATGATAGAACCAGTTGCTTGTTGAAGACAATGATTTGATGGACCAGTTCCAGTTGTTGTGACAACTGTACGTCTGGTTAGGGAGGCTGAGATTTAACTCAGAAGACCGTGTCTTCACCTTATTCCCCTTGAGCTAAGGACACCCAGTCCTCGCCCAATTACTCTGGTAAGTCTTCAAGGTAGGCTTCCAAACCTTCACAGACTTCGTTCACCGGCGATCCACAATGACTCTTGGATGCTCGAAACGCGATGCCTAACCGGCTGGAGGATTCACAGTCCTCAAGTGTAATAAGTCTTCAGATCACACAGACAGGAAGACTTAAGTGATGCCTAACACTCTTTGGCTCTGCGTGTTGAGGGCTTTTTCCTCGCAAGGATTTCTCTCTCAAAGGCTTCGAGGTGGGTTGCTCTCAAACGACAAATGCCATGCATTAACTCTGAGCAGCCAACCAATTTATGGTGTAGGGGTGGGCTATTTATAGCCACTAGGCACCCCGACCTGATTTGTCCGAAATGACCCTGGGTCACTAAGGAACTGACATGTGTTCCAACGGTCAGATTTCAAACACACACGACAACTTTACTTATACTACAAGCAAAGCTGACTTATATATCCAGCTCTGGATAAGATGTGCTCTCATAGTCTTCGCTCGAAGACATAGGATTTTGGTTAAGCATCACTTAAGTCATTCTGACTGGTTCACTTGGACCCCACTTAACAGTACGGTGGTTCCTATGACTCAACAAAGAAGAAAAAGAACGACGAAACAACTAAGTCTTCGCGCTCCATAGTCTTTACGCGATGTCTTCTCTTGTCATAGTCTTCAATGTGAATGTCTTCACATACCACCTTTGACTTAAATTTCTTCATACATTTTTAGGGGTCATCTCCGGTAGGAAAACCGAATCAATGAGGAACTTCTACCTGTGTTATCCTGCAATTCTCACAAACACATTAGTCCCTCAACCAGGTTTGTCGTCAATACTCCAAAACCAACTAGGGGTGGCACTAGATGCACTTACAAATTTCATGATGCTCACCGCCGTGCATGAGTAATTCCATCGTAGGCTTGCTGGACGGTGATGGGTTGGATGAGATTTATCATGTAATCGAGTTAATTTTGTTAGGGTTTGATCCCTAGTATCCACTATGTTTTGAGATTGGTGTTTCTATGACTTTGCTATGCTTAATGCTTGTCACTAGGGCCCGAGTGGCATGATTTCAGATCTGAACCTATTATGTTTTCATCAATATATGAGAGTTCTTGATCCTATCTTGCAAGTCTCTAGTCACCAATTATGTGTTATGATCCATTAACCCCGAAGTGACAATAATCGGGATACTTACCGGTGATGACCGTAGTTTGAGGAGTTCATGTATTCACTATGTGTTAATGCTTTGGTCCGGTACTCTATTAAAAGGAGGCCTTAATATCCCTTAGTTTCAGCTAGGATCCCGCTGCGACGGGAGGGTAGGACAAAATATGTCATGCAAGTTCTTTTCCATAAGCACATATGACTATATTCGGAATACATGCCTACCTTACATTGATGAATTGGAGCTAGTTCTGTGTCACCCTAGGTTATGACTGTTACATGATGAACCGCATCCGGCATAATTCTCCATCACTGATCCATTGCCTACGAGCTTTCCATATATTGTTCTTCGTTTATTTACTTTTCCGTTGCTATTGCTATCATCACTGCAAAATACCAAAAACACTACTTTTACTACTGTTACCTTTTGCTACAGTTACCACTACTATCATATTACTTTGATTCTAAATAATTTGCTGCAGATATTAAGTTTCCAGGTGTGGTTGAATTGACAACTCAGCTGCTAATACTTGAGAATATTCTTTGGCTCCCCTTGTGTCGAATCAATAAATTTGGGTTGAATACTCTACCCTCGAAAACTGTTGTGATCCCCTATACTTGTGGGTTATCACTTCACTTTATCACTAAGCGGTAGCGATAGTCGTAGTAGCAATAGTTGGCAAGACAACAATGATGCTTTGATGGAGATCAAGGTGTCAAGCCTGTGACGATGGTGATCATGACGGTGCTTTGGAGATGGAGATCAAAAGCACAAGATGATGATGGCCATATCATATCACTTATATTGATTGCATGTGATGTTTATCCTTTATGCATCTTATTTTGCTTAGTTCGGCGGTAGCATTATAAGATGATCTCTCACTAAATTTCAAGGTATAAGTGTTCTCCCTGAGTATGCACCGTTGCTATAATTTGTCATGCCGAGACACCATGTGATGATCGGGTGTGATTCTACGTTCACATACAACGGGTGCAAGGCAGTTTTGCACACGCGGAATACCCGGGTTAAACTTGACGAGCCTAGCATACTTAGATATGGCCTCGGAACACTAAGACTGAAAGGTCGAGCGTGAATCATATAGTAGATATGATCAACATAGTGATGTTCACCATTGAAAACTACTCCATCTCACGTGATGATCGGACATGGTTTAGTTGATATGGATCACGTGATCACTTAGATGATTAGAGGGATGTCTATCTAAGTGGGAGTTCTTAAGTAATTTGATTAATTGAACTTTAATTTATCATAAACTTAGTACCTGATAGTATTTTGCATGTCTATGTTGTTGTAGATAGATGGCCCGTGCTGTTGTTCCGTTGAATTTTAATGCGTTCCTAGATAAAGCTAAGTTGAAAGATGATGGTAGAAACTACACGGACTGGGTCCATAACTTGAGGATTATCCTCATTGCTGCACAGAAGAATTACGTCCTGGAAGCACCGCTAGGTGACAAACCCGCTGCAGGAGGAATGCCAGGTGTTATGAACACCTGGCAGAGCAAAGCTGATGACTACTCGATAGTTCAGTGTGCCATGCTTTACGGCTTAGAACCGAGACTTCAACGATGTTTTGAACGTCATGTAGCATATGAGATGTTCCAAGAGTTGAAGTTAATATTTTAAGCAAATGCCCGGATTGAGAGATATGAAGTCTCCAATAAGTTGTGAAACTGCAAAATGGAGGAGAATAGTTTTTTCAGTGAACATATACTCAGATGTTTGGGTACCACAACCACTTGACTCAGCTGGGAGTTAATCTTCCTGATGATAGTGTCATTGACAGAGTTCTTCAATCACTGCCACCAAGCTATAAGAGCTTTGTCGCGGTTTGTCACGGCAGATGTCCTAGAGAAAGGACTTAGTCGTGGAGCCATCGTGACGGGTTAGCTTGAAGGGGTTAAAGCGGACACAGGGACGCAAGAGAGTTTATACTAGTTCGGCCCCTTCAATGAAGGTAAAAGCCTACGTCTAGTTGTGATGGAATTGATGGGGTTTCGATGACTAGGGAGCAAACAAGCTTCGCCTATGTATCGAGTTGTTGTCTGTTGTCCTTGAACCGCCGCCGGGTCGTCCCCTTATATACACGGGTGACTCCCGTTGGCTTTACGGAGTCCCAATACCGGCTCATAGATGTGTCCGGTTTGGTCTCTACTTATTCCTAACTTACAATACAAGTTAACTACTAACGCCGATTTACGGCTACAGGCCTTGAACCGACCATGGGCCTTGAGCCCTCCTCTGTCTTTTTGGGCTTTAACACACTTAACTACTGACGAAGTTAACCCGGCCCAGATAGGCCGGTTTACGCCCAGTAGTAATATCCCCAACATTAGGCCCCAGATTGATTTGAACGGGTTCATGTCAATCCTTTAATAAAAGCTTCATCTTCAACATCTTCTTATAAATTGGTAAACCACCATGATGTCATCTTCTCTGATTGCTGTAAACCGGAGTGACGTCACCTGTCATAACGAAGCTATCCATTATGCTTCTTTGTTTAATAGATCGGCGGAAATCGAGGCGACAGCTCCGTTTTGTGGCCCCTTGATTGTCGCGCCTGACTCATGTTCTTTCGCCTTATAAATAGGACCGAAGGGTCATTTCTTTTCTCCTTCCGTGCCTTCTTCGTCTTCCTCGTGTCGCCAGCCTCGGAGCTCCGCCGCCGCCGTCGACCTCTGCCTCATCCTTGGCCGCTGCATCAACCTGAGCGCATTAGAGCATCGCGGCAACCTTCCGCATCTTCCTCAGCTCTGGTAAATCTTCTATCCTTTCCCCCATAGATCTGACCTAGGGTTTCGCAGTTCTTTAGTGTTCATCGTCTGCCTCTTGCTCATACGATAGATCTTTAGATGAATCCGCAAATCTTTACTCTGTGCAATGATAGCTGTTTGACCTTCGCCTTCACTTATGCATCTCAAACCATAGATCTATATGAACGTTTTGCTCATAGGTTCGGTACTGCTCCTTTTGAACCTCTAAGTATTTATCTCTTTTCTGAACTTGCTTCAGATCCAATGATGTAAAGAAATCTTGTGAAACCTGTTTCTGCGTACTTGTCCATCCGCAATCTCAGCTTTTCAATGCTTAGATCAGGCGGTTTAACCTTATAGAATTTTTTTCCAAACCGGTATATGCCATTAGTCCCCTTGTTGAACCGCCAGAAGTTGGTTGCTTCATGAAACTCCAATTCAGATAGTTCTGTCTCCGGTTTAACAGTGCACATACCAATGTACCTTGATCAAATGCGTTTTTGAACCGGGATCTTCTACCTTGTAGATTCCATCATGGCCAAGCAAGTATATGAGTGCAATTGGGTTCCTTCTCGCGTCACAGAGGCTCAACTGGATGATTTAGTCCTGATTGGCGCTTTAGGCAGCAAAGATACCATCCATTGGATGGCTCCTGGCAAAGAATGCCCTCCCACACCTCGAGAAGGAGAGGTTGTTGTTTTCGTAGATCACTTAGCCCGGGGCTTTAAGCCGCCCGGTTCTAAATTTTACCGGGATGTTTTAGCCGATTTCCAACTCCATCCACAAGACACTAGCCCCAACTCTGTCACAAATATGTGTCACTTCCAAGTGCTCTGTGAGACGTTCTTTCAAGAGGAGCCCACAGTGGAATTGTTCAGAGACCTTTTCCATCTAAACTACCGTACTGAGTTTACTGATGGCTCTAATATGGAGTTGGGTGGCGTGGCGATTCAGAAAAGGAAAGAGGTCACATACCCTCACGCCAAGCTGCACAGTCACCCCAAAGAGTGGAATCAGACATGGTTCTACTGCAAAGACACCTCCCCTGCTGGTGAGAATCCCTTGCCTGGCTTTCGTCCGGAGCGGCTCAGCAATACACACCCTTTTCCTCAAAGATTGACTGCCCAGGAGAGAAGCAAATATGCCCCCCAACTGTCAAAGCTCAGAGCCTTTATGGCCAACGGTTTAATAGGGGTTGATCTCGCTCGCTGTTGGATATCATGGAGCATACTGCCCCTTAGTCAGCGCTCCGGTTTGATGTGCGAGTATACTGACAGTGTTGATGACCCACTACGACATTCAAAAATCCAGCTCTCCGATGAAGAAATCACAGAGGCTGTGAATAAGATGCTGAATGAACCGGAACACGTCTGTGCTAGAACCGGCCTGCTTCCCTTCTGTGCCACCAACAAACCGCCAGCTGTAAGATTTTGATTTTTCTCTTTGCTGAATCTGTTATTAATATGTCTGGTCATTGTTTAACATCAGTGTCTGTGTAATCAGGGCAATGATCCGTTTTGGAGCAAAAAACTGCCGCAGGAGAAACCATAAAAACCAGACAAACCGGAAAGAGCAACTCGGCAAAAGACTAAAGCTGTGAAGAGGACTGCCCACAGGAAAAGAACCATGTCATCTTCTAATCCGGCCCCTGATGATGATGTGGATAATCCGGACCTTGAGGTAGAGCTTGACTCACTTGGTTTATTTTTCATGCGTCTTATTGATGATGATATTTGTCAGGATGATGCCGAAGCCAGCCACGCGGATGTTGCAGAGGTAATTATTTTCTCTTCCGATTCAGAACCTTTGCCTTCACAAAAAATCCGTCAGGCAAACCGGGAAGTTAAATTTTCTCATCCTCTTGCTTATTTGGATCCTAAATTTCTTATGAAGACCCAACAACACGAAGTTCATCGCACAACCCGGCACAGCAGCCAGGTAGTTACCTCCGCCGGTTGACCGAACAGTCCGGTTCGGAAACGCCATTCAGAGGTCTCTAATTTGCTTGTCAGTGCTTGTCCTAAAGCGAGCTGCTTTCGTCAACCTCTTAATCCGTTTGACTCTGATTACCAGGTTACTTCCCACTCATCTTCTGGCGAGTCATCGGCTACTCAGCTGCCGCCGCTCAAAACGGTGCTTGGGTAAGCTATACTTATTGTGATATTTGCAGTACATCGCCTTAGAACATATGTTGTATTTGATTTTGTTATTCTTCTCAGGGCCAAACCTAGGCCAAGCAAGAAGGCCCGCCTGGACAAAGCGGCCGAAGAAGATGCCGTTCTTGAGCCAGGCAAGACACCTGATCTTGAAGCGGCTATTCCTGAGGATATACCCAACGATCCACCGTAGCGAGACGACGATCTTATTGCTGAAGAGAGACCTACTGATGCCTCTGGTCCTGTCAATCAGCTCACAGGCTCCACCTGGATTGAAAGCTCCACTCGTCCAGCAAAACCTACTGACAAGCCAACTGCTCCAGTGCAAACCGGCGGTACCGAGGATGATGAGGTTGTCATTACTGGCACTGGCCATACTGAGCCAAGCAATCCTGTCGCTTTATCCAAACATTCTGCCAAGGAAGAATTTGCTGCCTTTGGCAAAGGCAAGTGGAACGCTGATCTGACGACTTACGCTGCTCTGAATGCCCAAGATATCCATTCCGGCTATCTGAACTGGCTGTATACTAGTCGCGACTATGAAGCCGGTCTGGTTAATATGATGAAAGATAAATATGAGGTAACTTCCATATGCTCCTTCCTGCTTGTATGCTTCCATTCTTGCTGACTCTCCTAGCCCCCAAGGGCCGGTTTGTAATATTCTTTCAAACCAGGACTTAATAATATAAATCTTGATGCTTTGAAATTCGCTGATGTAGCCCCCAAGGGCCGGTTCAACTTAGCATAGTTAAACCGGTACTTTAAGTAATTGAAACTGCCGCATCAGAATATATATGAGCAAATAGCCATTAGCCCCCAAGTGCCAAGTTGAATACTTGTATTGATCTTGGGACTTTGTAAGCAATTGAAAGATGAAGATCGAATATGCATTAGCCCCCAAGTGCTAAGTGCATAACTTGTTATGTGGTTGGTACTTGAATCCTTATACCGATTTGTTGAAGCATATATCTGTATGCATGCAGGCGGAGCTGTAGACGAAAGAAAACCAAGTCACCGATCTCCAAGAAAACCTGAAAACCCAACAGGCTGAAACCTCCAAAGCAAAAGAGGAATTGGCCAGCGCTTTAAGCGCCATGGAACAACTTAAGGAGAACTTCAAGAAGAAGTGGGCGGATTGGGCCACTGAAAAGTCCGCTTTGATCAAACGAGCAGAGGATGCCAAGGCTGCACTAAAACCAGTGGCGGATGAACTGACCAGCATAAAGCGGCACATGCATGCCATGACCACTGCTATCTTTGGTAAGCCAGTTTGCCTTGTGAATTGGCTCTGCCTTCTTACAGAGTCGCCGGTTTATTAACCCTTTATGGTATTTCAAGGACATGCATTGGTCACTTGGGGTCAGATGTGCGGAAGAAATTGAAAGCCGCCTATACATTGGTTGAACAATTGTATACTGGTGCCCAGCGGATCATCTGTACCGCATCTCATAACAAACCGGCGCCCACTTTGATTCAAGACACTCTGATGAAACTGTCAGTGCTTCCTGCCTGGGTTGAAGAGTTGAAGAAATCTGCTGCTTGAACCGGTGCAATCAATGCCTTAATCCGGGCAAAAGCCTGGGTGCCGGATTTTGATCCTGTTGAAGCGGCTCAGGGCTATCCCAGCTTGAAGGAAGACGGGTCAGAATTTGGTGAAGCAGATCTGCGAGCAATAAACCGGGAGGTACGCCCGCTAGCTTGTCAATTGGCTGAAGAAGCAGACTTATCTCATTATCAAGCCCAATATGACAGCCAGAACAAGCGAATAGCTGCACCAATCCATGAATCGGAAAATCTGATCCCTCCAATCCGTAAGCATACTTACGCTCCTGATATTGACCCGTCATTGCTGATCCATGATGAAGCTGTTTTTCAAGCATTAATGGGAATCGACTGGACAACTGTGGATTTCCAGCCACTGGGTAGAGAAACGGAGGCTGAAGCGGCACAGGATGACCCACAACCATCAGGCCAGGCTGGTGACCAAGCTTGAACCAGAAGCTGGTTTTAAAACTGCCTCTCCTTTACGAAAAACAATTATATTATTATGGGCACCATGTTGCCTTGTAATAGGCTAGCTGATACTTTTGATGTTGATATGCCTTCACGCATAATTCGTTCTTCCTGTGGTGATGAACTTTCCAAAGCACTTTCTGAAATGAGAAATTCGTCAAGTGCCACCGCGGTTGTACCGTCAGGCAGAATATGATGTCTGCATATATGAAATCAAAACATCCAAAACAAAATTTTAAGTATATGATCAAATTTTTGAGATACATAATACCTGCCATCGTTGAGCGTGAAGTTGGCTTGGCCAATCTTGAAGCGGAGTTCTGCAAACCCACACTATCGGAGGAGATAACAGCTCCTGTATATATATGATGTTGGTTTACCATGTAAACCATGCTGGGTTATAATAAACACCGTGTTACTCCATAAGAGGATGTTAACAACATGGATCAAACCGGGCAAATAGTCTCCGGATTGACGTGAACTGTGTTCCGTCAATTGATTGGTTAAAAAACTTTGTCGATTTTAAAAAACGCAATAAAAAGCAAAAAAAAACCTTCAGAGAAAAGTGTAAATCAAATGCAATGACAAAATGTTGCAAAAAAAGGTTTATTTGAGCTGATCAGATGGTGTTACCATGGCCGAACACGACCAAGCTCCCGTTAGGTGTAACTATGGTTCTAGTCAGCCAGGTCCCCAAATGAAACTGTGGCATTTATGCCGATCAAGTGGCATGGTCATGGTTCGGGTTCGACCAAGCCCCCAAGTGATTCTGTGGCCTTAAGCCGATCAAGAGGCATGACTGGTTCAGACATGACCAAGTCCCCAAGTGATCTGGTGGCTTTCGCCTATCAAGAGGCATGGTATTGGTTCGGACACGACCAAACCCCCAAGTGATATAACATGATGCTTTTAAAAAGCGAACTCAAGGGGTAAACCGGAGGCCGCTTTAAAGCAAGTCCGTGTAACCTCACATGATGTAAAAGAACAGATACCCCGCTTTAGCTGAGGTTCTGGTTTATTATATTTAATCATAGTATATACATTGTCGTAGTATGTACATAAGCATAGCCAATGGCTTAGGTATAGTAAGGCCGAAGATGAGCTATGTTCCACGGCCTGTTAGTCTCCTCCTCTGATGTACGTGAGTCTTTATGCTCTCGAATATCGATCAGATAGTACGACCCGTTGTGCAGATTCTTGCTGACCACGAAAGGCCCCTCCCAAGGTGGGGATAACTTATGCATATCAGTCTGATCTTGGATGAGCCGAAGCACCAAATCTCCTTCCTGAAAGGTTCTTGTTCTGACTCGGCGACTGTGATAACGACGAAGATCCTGCTGGTAAATCGCCGATCGGGCGGCTGCGATGTCACGCTCTTCTTCCAACCGGTCCAGAGCATCTTGCCGTGCTGTCTCGTTGTCCGCTTCAATATAAGCCGTTACACGAGGTGGATCATGACGGATATCACTGGGGAGAACCGCCTCCGCTCCATAAACCATGAAGAACGGTGTATATCTTGTTGATCTTTTGGGTGTTGTATTGATGCTCCATAACACAGATGGTAATTCTTCTACCCAACAACCCGGCGTTCTCTGCAAAGGAACCATGAGCCGGGGCTTGATGCCTCTCAAGATCTCTTGATTAGCTCTTTCTTCTTGACCATTGGACTGTGGATGTGCCACTAATGAAACGTCGAGCCGGATGTGCTCCCGTTCGCAGAACTCCTTCATAGAACCTTTGGACAAATTGGTACCATTATCTGTGATAATACTATGCGGAAAGCCAAACCGGAAAATCACCTTTTTGATGAACTGAACCGCCGTGGCCGCATCACACTTGCTAACAGGTTCTGCCTCCACCCACTTTGTAAACTTGTCAACCGCCACCAGGAGGTGGGTCTTCTTATCTTTGGACCTTTTGAAAGGCCCAACCATATCCAGCCCCCAAGTCACAAACGGCCAAGTAATTGGAATCATTCTCAATTCTTGAGCCGGTACATGAGCACGTCTTGAAAACCTTTGGCAACCATCACATCGTCTGACCAGATCCTCTGCATCAGCATGAGCAGTTAACCAATAGAAGCCATGGCGAAACGCTTTAGCCACCAGAGACTTTGAACCGGCGTGGTGACCACAATCTCCTTCGTGGATCTCACGCAAAATTTCACGGCCTTCTTCAGGAGACACGCAAAGTTGAAAAGCTCCTGATACACTGCAATGATGCAACTCGCCGTTGATGATAGCCATGGACTTGGATCACCGGATTATCTGCCGGGCCAGAATCTCATCCTCTGGCAACTCGCCCCAGTTCTTGTACGCCAGGTAAGGAAGCGTCCAATCCGGAATAACATGAAGAGGTGCCACCAATTGAGCCTCTGGATCAGGAATAGCCAAATCCTCTTCACCAGGGATCTTGACCGACGGGTTGTGCAGCACATCCAGAAAAACATTGGGCGGGACCGGTTTGCGCTGAGAGCCTAGTCGGCTTAAAGCATCCGTCGCTTCATTTTTCCGCCGGTCCACATGGTCCACCTAATAGCCTCTGAAATAACCTGCAACAATATCCACCTCACGACGATATGCTGCCATGAGTGGGTCCTTGGAGTCCCAAGTGCCAGACACCTGCTGAGCCACAAGGTCCGAGTCACCAAAGCACTTAACTCGACTTAGATTCATCTCCTTAGCCATCCGGAGACCATGGAGCAAGGCTTCATACTCAGCTGCATTGTTAGTACAAGGGAACATTAAGCGAAGAACATAACAAAACTTATCACCTCATGGGGAAGTTAATACGACTCCAGCCCCCGAGCCTTCCAATTGCCTGGATCCGTCAAAATGGATGGTCCAATACGTATGATCCGGCTTTTCTTCAGGTGCTTGCATTTCCGTCCAATCATTGATGAAATCAACAAGTGCTTGAGACTTAAGTGCTGTCCGAGGCACATACTTCAAACCGTACGGCCCCAGCTCTATAGCCCACTTTGCAATCCGGTCGGTTGCTTCCCGGTTCTGGATGATATCTCCCAAAGGAGTAGAACTGACCACTGTAATTGGATGCCCTTGGAAGTATTGTTTAAGCTTCCGGCTTGCCATAAAAACTCCATACACCAGCTTCTGCCAATGCGGATACCTTTGCTTGGACTCAATGAGCACCTCGCTGATATAATAGACCGGACGTTGAACCGGATGCTCCTTACCTGCCTCCTTTCGCTCTACCACAATAGCCACGCTGACCGCCCGAGCATTAGCAGCAACATATAGCAGCAACGGCTCCTTGTCAATGGGAGCGGCGAGCACAGGCGGATTGGCCAATTGCCGTTTTAAGTCCTCAAATGCTTCATCAGCAGCAGAACTCCAAACAAACTGATCCGTCTTCTTCAACATCTGATACAAAGGGATTGCCTTCTCACCGAGGCGACTGATAAACCGGCTTAACGCAGCAATCCAGCCTACTAGGCACTAAACATCATTGATACACTTCGGTTTAGCGAGGGAGGTGATGGCTGTGATCTTCTCCGGATTAGCCTCAATTCCCCTATTGGACACCAAGAAGCCTAATAACTTGCCCGCCGGTACACCAAAGATGCATTTGTCCAGATTAAGCATCATCTTGTACGTCCTCAGGTTATCAAAAGTTTCCTTTAAATCACCAATCAGAGTCTCCTTCTCCCTGGATTTAACCACGATATCATTCACGTAGGCGTGTACATTACGGCCAATCTGTTTATGTAGACAATTTTGCACACGACGTTGATAAGTTGCCTGGGCACTCTTGAGCCCGAAGGGCATAGACACATAGCAGAAGGCTCTAAAGGTAGTTATGAATGTCGTTTTCTCCTGGTCCTTAACTACCATTTTGATCTGATGATAGCCAGAATATGCATCCAAAAAACTTAGACGCTCACAACCCGCCGTAGCATCAATAATTTGATCAATACGGGGGAGGGCAAAAGGATCTACTGGACAAGCTTTATTAAGATCTATGTAATCCACACACATGCGCCAGGTACCGTTTTTCTTGAGGACCAGCACTGGATTAGCAAGCCACTCAGGGTGAAAAACTTCAACAATAAAGCCAGCTGCTAAGAGCCTGGCTACCTCTTCTCCAATCGCCTTGCGTCTTTCTTCGTTAAACCGGCGGAGGAACTGTTTCACCGGTTTATATTTAGGATCCACATTAAGTGTGTGCTCAACGAGTTGCCTCGGTACACTTGGCATGTAAGAGGGCTTCCATGCAAAAATGTCCGGTTCTCACGGATGAACTCGATGAGCGCGCTTTCCTATTTCGGATCCAAGTTGGCAGGTACGAAGTCAACAAGCTTAGTTTCTGCTGCCGATTTGAACTTCAGGGCCGGATCATGCTCCGTAGTTGGCTTCTTCAACGGAGTCATGTCCGCCGGATCAACATTGTCTTTATAGTACCTCAACTCCTCGGTGGCACAAACCGACTCTGCATAAGCCGCATCTCCTTCCTCGCATTCCAAAGCGATTTTGCGGCTTCCGTGAACCGTTATTGTCCTCATGTGACCCGGCATCTTGAGCTGCAGATACACATAACAGGGCCGTGCCATAAACTTGGCGTAAGCCGGTCGCCCAAACAGGGCATGATATGGACTCTGGATTTTCACCACTTCAAACGTCAATGTCTCCGACCTGGAATCATGGTCATCCCCAAAGGCCACTTCCAGAGCTATCTTGCCAATAGGATATGCTGATCTGCCAGGTACTACACCGTGGAACACCATATTAGACGGTTTAAGATTTTTATCTGTCAGTCCCATACGATGAAAGGTCTCATAGTACAAGACATTAATGCTGCTACCTCCATCCATGAGCACCTTGGTGAACTTATAACCTCCCACCTGAGGCGCCACCACCAGAGCCAACTGACCCGGATTATTGACCTGTGGTGGGTGATCCTCTCTGCTCCATATGATTGGCTGTTCAGACCAACGTAGATAATGGGGTATGGCTGGTTCAACAGAGTTGACTGCCCGCCTCTGAACCTTTCGGTCTCGCTTGTCCAAGCTAGTGGCGAAGACATGGTACTGCCCACTACTCAACTACTTTGGGTTGCTCTGGTAACCTGACTGTTGCTGCTGTTGGTTGTAACCACCCTGGTTGTTCTGACTATTTGACCATTATGTCCAGCCGGATTACCATTAAATCCTGAACCGGAACTTCCTCCACCGTAACCCGGCCCAGATCCTGAGCCACCGCCAGATTCGTGATCATACCGGAAATTATTAGAATTCTTGAACTCCTGCATAATAAAGCAATCCTTCCAAAGGTGGTTTGCTGGCGCCTCCTTCGTCCCATGTCTTGGACAGGGCTGGCTTAGCAGATAGTTTAGGCGGTTTGGGTTAGGGTTGGGTGCTCCATTACGATTTTTCGGTCTACCCTTGCGTCGCTGGCCATTGTCCTGTGCGTTGGTATTAGCCACAAAGTCCATGTTACCATCTGCTTTACGCTTGCATCCACCACCATTGCCTGCCCAGTGATGCTGCTGACCTTTGGAGCTATTGTTCTTCTTCCCTTTCCCTGTCTTGTCCTCATCAGATTCGGGATCCTTGGTACTATCAGAATCAACATATTTCACCAAAGCGGCCATGAGGGTCCCCATGTTGGTGTAATGACGTTTCATCCGTCCCAACTTCAGCTTCAGGGGCCCAAACCGGCAGTTGCCTTCTAGGGTTAATACTGCGGTGTCAGCGTTGATGCAGTCTGATGAGTGCAATACTTGTGAAACCCGGCGCACCCAATGAGTTGTTGACTCTCCTTCCTCCTGGACGCATGCAGCTAAGTCCACTATCGACATAGGCTGTTTATAGGTATCCTTGAAATTGCTGATAAACCGGGCTCGTAATTGGGCCCATGAGCTGAAAGAATTAGCCGGCAAGCTTTTTAACCAAGTACGGGCCGTTCCTTCAAGCATCATGGTGAAGTATTTCGCACACGCCGCGTCATCCACATCAAGCATCTCCATGGCCATCTCATAGCTCTCCACCCATGTCTCTGGAGGTTGATCCGCCGTGTAATTTGGTACCTTGCACGGGCCTTTGAAATCCTTGGGCAGGCGCACGTTGCGTAAACCGGGGATAAGGCAAGGCACCCCCAAAGAACTAGAAGTAACACTAGTTTCGATCGAGACGGTTGGACGAACCGGTGTGAGCTGCCGAGCCTGATGCTGTGCGGCTAACTCGGCCTCCCTGCGCGCTCGGGCCCGGTTCACCACTTCCTGAGCGTCATCAGCACCACCCGTCGGGTTGTTGCCACGGGGTGCTCCACGTCGTTCATTACTCGACACTGCTGGTTCATCCATATGTCTGCTATAGCTCCGGCTTGGACGGGGGGTCGAGTGGATCCGGTCGCGGCTGTACGAGTACGCTTCCTGTTGGGCCAAAGCTGTCCTCAGAAGTTCCTTGACCCGTCGCGTCTCTACTGCCTGCGGCGAGTCACCTTCAATTGGAATGGCCTCCAGCCGTGCAGCAGCGGCAACAAGATTGTCCATTGGGTTGGAGTAGTGACCCGGAGGTGTTAAAGCATCCTGAGGTATAATGGTGTTTTGACGAGGCGGGTCCATCTGACGAGGCTGAACCGATGCACCGGTCCCAGGAGCTTCTGCCCGGTTTCCAGCCAGCGGATTGCCGGCTCTTGGTCCTCGAGTGTTGAAAAGGTCTCTGGCCTCGAAAACCGGAGGTAAGTGGGATCGGTGCTTCCTCCTCATGACTTCATGCGATGCACTCTGGTCCAACATAAGCCTGTAGGCCTGTGCGTCTAAAGCGGCCCGCTCTGCGGCCATCTTGGTGTCCTCAGCCGCCAGATCCGCCTTGGCCTGGGTGATCTGTTCCTTTACCTTTGCAATCTCCGCATTGTGAACGTCCTGATCCGGCGGATTAACTTCCGCCATAAGCACAACCAACCATCAAATAGTTCTGATAGAACCCGAGCCGGCGGGCGCACAGGGCCTCCTGCCCCGGCAGCCATTGCCGCTGCTGAACCGGAGGTCGTTGCCGCAGCGGTCGAAGAATGAAGCACTGCTTGTGTGCCAGTCATGAATATTCCAACCCGGTTAGGCAGATCAGAGGGGTCCGGAATACTATCGCCATCGGAACAGCCCCCAATCCGGCCGTCTTGTAGCTGATAAAGAGATTCGGTTTCTCCGGTCGATGACTCGTCATCGGAACAAACGACGGCATCGCCGCGAGATTCCGATCCATCCTCATAACTTCCTCCATGAATGACTCCCACGAAGGCACGCTTCATGGACGGTTTAACCCGGGTGGATCGCGCACGCTGAGCCGTCTCGACGAGGTCGGTGCAGATGTCCAGCTCAGGGCCTGGTTCACCAATCTTGCCAGTGAAAACGTGAATGCTACCAAAGGGGACCCGGTACCCGTACTCAATTGAGCCGGCCTCGGGGCCCCAGCCTGCGTCGTTGATGTAGAGCTTGCCGCGTCGACTCTTAGTCATCCGGCCTACAGCGTAGCCCTCGATTCCTTCAAAGAGGCCCTCCAAGAACCGGAAACCATCGTGCGATTGCCCCACGGTGGGAGCCAACTGTCGTGGAATTGTCATGGTAGATGTCCTTAGTGTCAGGACTTAGTCGCGAGGCCAGCGCATCTATGTGGTAGCTTGAGAGGGGTTGAGTGGGACGAGAGACGCGAGGTTTTACCCAGGTTCGGCCCCTCACGGTGGAGGTAAAAGCCTACGTCCTGCTTCATTGATATTGATGATGATAATGATCACGGTTACAAGAGTGCTCTATCTTGAGAGCTATTGTCTAAACCTAACTTGTCCAACTCGTGGAACTTGTGAATCTTGTCCCTTTTGGGGAGCCTTGCCCCTCCTTATATATGTTGGAGGGGCGGGTCACATGTAGAGTCCTATTAGGATTAGGACTAGTCTCTTTTCTATTACAAGACAGATAGCAATCCAGGTCTTATTCAAACTGTTTAAGTCGGCATATTGGGCCACCTCCCATGATGGGCCGCGGCCTACCTCCATGAGGATACCCATGTCCCATATCCACGACAAGCTTCGTGATGAACTATACTATGCAAGGGATGGATAAGACTATTCCCGAGCTCTTCGCAATGCTAAAGGCTGCGGAGGTAGAAATGAAGAAGGAGCATCAAGTGTTGATGGCCAGCAAGACCACTAGTTTCAAGAAAAAGGGTAAATGGAAGAAGGGGTACTTCAAGAAGAACAGCAAGCTAGGTGCTGCGCAAGTGAGGAAACCCAAGTCTGGGCCTAAGCCTGAAACTGAGTGCTTCTACTGCAAAGGGACTAGTCACTGGAAGCGGAACTGCCCCAAGTATATGGCGGAGAAGAAGGATGGTATATTTGATATACATGTTATTGATGTGTACCTTACTAATGCTCACAGTAGCGCCCGGGTATTTGATACTGGTTCTGTTGCTAATATTTGCAACTCGAAATAGGGGCTACAAATTAAGTGAAGATTGGCTAAGGACGAGGTGACGATGCGCGTGGGAAATGGTTCCCAAGTCGATATGATCACCGTCGGCACGCTACCTCTACATCTACCTTCGGGATTAGTTTTAGACCTAAATAATTGTTATTTGGTGCCAGCGTTGAGCATGAACATTATATCTGGATCTTGTTTGATGCGAGACGGTTATTCATTTAGATCAGAGAATAATGGTTGTTCTATTTATATGAGTAATATCTTTTATGGTCATGCACCCTTGATGAGTGGTCTATTTTTACTAAATATTGATAGTAGTGATACACATGTTCATAGTATTGAAGCCAAAAGATGCAGAGTTGATAATGATAGTGCAACTTATTGGTGGCACTACCGTTTGGGTCATATTGGTGTAAAGCGCATGAAGAAACTCCATTCTGATGGACTTCTGGAATCACTTGATTATGAATCAGTTGGTACTTGCGAACCATGCCTCATGGGCAAGATGACTACATATCCGTTCTCCGAAACAATGGAGCGTGCAACAGAGTTATTGGAAATCATACATACTAATGTATGTGGTCCAATGAATATTGAGGCTCATGGCGGATATCGTTATTTTCTCACCTTCACAGATGATTTGAGCAGATATGGGTATATCTATTTAATGAAACACAAGTCTGAAACATTTGAAAAGTTCAAAGAATTTCAGAGTGAAGTGGAAAACCATCGTAACAAGAAAATAAAGTTTCTACGATCTGATCGTGGAGGAGAATATTTGAGTTACGAGTTTGGTCTTCATTTGAAACAATGCGGAATAGTTTCGCAACTCACGCCACCCGGAACACCACAGCGTAATGGTGTGTCCGAACATCGTAATCGTACTTTACTAGATATGGTGCAATCTATGATGTCTCTTATTGATTTACCGCTATCGTTTTGGGGTTATGCTTTAGAGACAGCTGCATTCACATTAAATAGGGCACCATCAAAATCTGTTGAGACGACACCTTATGAACTGTGGTTTGTCAGGAAACCCAAGTTGTCATTTCTTAAAGTTTGGTACTACGATGCTTATGTGAAAAAGCTTCAACCTGATAAGCTCGAACCCAAATTGGAGAAATGTGTCTTCATAGGATACCCAAAGGAAATTGTTGGCTACTGTTGGGGAACGTAGCAGAAATTCAAAATTTTCCTACGAGTCACCAAGATCTTTCTATGGAGAAACTAGCAACGAGAGAGAGGGGAGTGCATCTACATACCCTTGTAGATCGCTAAGCGGAAGTGTTCAAGAGAACGGGGTTGAAGGAGTCGTACTCGTCGTGATCCAAATCACCGGAGATCCTAGTGCCGAACGGACGGCACCTCCGCGTTCAACACACGTGCAGCCCGGTGACGTCTCCCACGCCTTGATCCAGCAAGGAGAGAGGGAGAGGTTGAGGAAGACTCCTTCCAGCAGCAGCACAACGGCGTGGTGGTGGTGGAGGAGCGTGGCAATCCTGCAGGGCTTCGCCAAGCACCGCGGGAGAGGAGGAGGACTTGGGAGAGGGGGAGGGCTGCGCCAGGGGCAAGGGTGAAGCTCCCATGCGCCTCCCCACTATATATAGGGGTGGAGGGGGCTGGTTTCTTGCCCTCCAAGTCCATTGGGGCATTGGAAAAGGTGGGAGGAAAGAAATCCCATCATTTCCTTCCCCACCGATTGTTATCCCCCCTTTTTAGGGATCTTGATCTTATCCCTTTGGGATATGATCTTATTCCTTCTAAGGGGGGGATCTTGGTGCGCCTTGACCAGGGGTGTGGGGCCTTGCCCCCACTACCCACGTTCATGTGGGTCCCCCCATGCAGGTGGGCCCCACTCCGGAACCTTCTAGAACCTTCCCGGTACAATACCGAAAAATCCCGAACATTTTCCGGTGGCCAAAATAGGACTTCCCATATATAAATCTTTACCTCCGGACCATTCCGGAACTCCTCGTGACGTTCGGGATCTCATCCGGGACTCCGAACAACATTCGGTAACTGCACACTAATTCCCATAACAACTCTAGCGTCACCGAACCTTAAGTGTGTAGACCCTACGGGTTCGGGAATCATGCAGACATGACCGAGACAGCTCTCTGGCCAATAACCAACAGCGGGATCTGGATACCCATGTTGGCTCCCACATGTTCCATGATGATCTCATCGGATGAACCACGATGTCAAGGACTCAATCGATCCCGTATACAATTCCCTTTGTCTAGCGGTATTGTACTTGCCCGAGATTCGATCGTCGGTATGCCGATACCTTGTTCAATCTCGTTACCGGCAAGTCTCTTTACTCGTTCCGTAACACATCATCCCATAATCAACCCCTTGGTCACATTGTGCACATTATGATGATGTCCTACCGAGTGGGCCCAGAGATACCTCTCCGTTAACCGGAGTGACAAATCCCAGTCTCGATTCGTACCAACCCAACAGACACTTTCGGAGATACCTGTAGTGCACCTTTATAGCCACCCAGTTACGTTGTGACGTTTGGTACACCCAAAGCATTCCTACGGTATCCGGGAGTTGCACAATCTCATGGTCTAAGGAAAAGATACTTGACATTAGAAAAGCTTTAGCATACGAACTACACGATCTTTGCGCTAGGCTTAGGATTGGGTCTTGTCCATCACATCATTCTGCTAATGATGTGATCCCGTTATCAACGACATCCAATGTCCATGGTCAGGAAACTGTAACCATCTATTGATCAACGAGCTAGTCAACTAGAGGCTTACTAGGGACATGGTGTTGTCTATGTATCCACACATGTATCTGAGTTTCCTATCAATACAATTATAGCATGGATAATAAACGATTATCATGAACAAGGAAATATAATAATAACTAATTTATTATTGCCTCTAGGGCATATTTCCAACAGTCTCCCACTTGCACTAGAGTCAATAATCTAGTTCACATCGCCATGTGATTAACACTGATAGGTCACATCGCCATGTGATCAACATCCAAAGAGTTTACTAGTGTCACTAAACTAGTTCACATCATCATGTGATTAAGACTCAATGAGTTCTGGGGTTTGATCATGTTTTGCTTGTGAGAGAGGTTTTAGTCAACGGGTCTGCAACATTCTGTTCCGTATGTACTTCGCAGTTCTCTAGGTCATATTGTAAATGCTGCTTCCATGCTCCACTTGGAGCTATTCCAAATGGTTGCTCCACTATACGTATCCGGTTTGCTACTCAGAGTCACTCAGATAGGTGTTAAAGCTTGCATTGACGTAACCCTTTACGCCGAACTCTTTATCACCTCCATAATCGAGAAACATGTCCTTATTTACTCCAAGGACAACTTTGACCGCTGTCCAATGATCCATTCTTGGATCATTCTTGTACCCCTTGACTGACTCATGGCAAGGCACGCTTCCGGTGCGGTACATAGCATAGCATACTATAGAGCCTACGTCTGAAACATTGGGGACGACCTTCGTCCTTTGTCTCTCTTCTGCCGTGGTCGACTTTTAACTCTTAACTTCATACCTTACAACTCAGGCAAGAACTCCTTCTTTGACTGATCCATCTTGAACACCTTCAAGATCATGTCAAGGTATGTGTTCATTTGAAAGTATTATTAAGCATTTTGATCTACCTTATAGATCTTGATGCTTATTGTTCAAGTAGCCTAATTCAGGTTTTCCATTGAAAAACACTTTTTCAAACAACCCTTTATGCTTTCTAGAAATTCTACATCATTTCTGATCAATAATATGTCAACAACATATACTCATCAGAAATTCTATAGTGCTCCCACTCACTTCTTTGGAAATACAAGTTTCTCATAAACTTTGTATGGACCCAAAATCTTTGATCATCTCATCAAAGCGTACATTCCAACTCCGAGATGCTTACTCCAGTCCTTAGAAGGATAGCTGGAGCTTTGCATACTTGTTAGCGTCTTTCAGGATTGTCAAAAACCTTCTGGTTGTATCACATACAACCTTTCCTCAAGAAAACTGTCAAGGAAACAATGTTTTGACATCCTATATGCAAGATATCATAAATAATGCAGTAACTGCTAATCCAATTCCAACAGACTCTTAGCATCGCTACGAGTGAGAAAGCCTCACCGTAGTCAACTCCTTGAACTTGTCGGAAAACATCTTTAACGACAAGTCGAGCTTTCTTAATGGTGATACTTACCATCATTGTCTGTCTTCCTTTTAAAATCCATCTTTACCCAACGGCCTTACGACCATCAAGTATTTCTTCCAAAGTCATGGATCCTCTCTCGGATTTTATGGCCTCGAGCCATTGGTCGGAATCCAGGCCCACCATCGCTTCTCCATAGCTCGTAGGTTCATTGTTGTCTAGCAACATGACCTCCAAGACAGGATTACCGTACCACTCCGAAGTAGTACGCGTCCTGGTCGTCCTACGAGGTTCGGTAGTGACTTGATCCGAAGTTTCATGATCACTATCATAAGCTTCTACTTCAATTGGTGTAGGTGCCACAGGAACAACTTCATGTGCCCTGCTACACACTGGTTGAAGTAATGGTTCAATAACCTCATCAAGTCTCCACCATCCTCCCACTCAATTCTTTCGAGAGAAACTTTTCCTCGAGAAAGGACCCGTTTCTAGAAACAATTACTTTTGCTTCCGGATCTGAGATAGGAGGTGTACTCAACTGTTTTGGGTGTCCTATGAAGATGCATTTTATCCGCTTTGGGTTCGAGCTTATCAACCTGAAACTTTTTCACATAAGCGTCACAGCCCCAAACCTTTAAGAAACGACAACTTAGGTTTCTCTAAACCATAATTCATACGGTGTCGTCTCAACGGAGTAACGTGGTGCCCTATTTAAAGTGAGTGCGGTTGCCTCTAATGCCTAACCCATGAACAATAGTGGTAATTCGATAAGAGACATCATGGTACGCACCATATCCAATATGGTGCAACTATGATGTTCGGACACACCATCACACTATGGTGTTCCAGGCGGTATTAATTGTGAAACAATTTCCACAATGTCTTAATTGTGTGCCAAAACTCGTAACTCAGATATTCATCTCTATGATCATATCATAGACATTTAATCCTCTTGTCACAATGATCTTCTACTTCACTCTGGAATTACTTGAACCATTCAATAATTCAGACTTGTGTTTCATCAAGTAAATATTCTCAACATCTACTCGAATCATCTGTGAAGTAAGAACATAACGATATTCACTGCATGCCTCAGCACTCATTGGACTGCACACATCAAAATGTGTTACTTCCAACAAGTTGCTATCTTGTTCCATCTTACTGAAAATGAGGCTTTTCAGTCATCTTGCCCATGTGGTATGATTTGCATATCTCAAGTGATTCAAAAAACAAGTGAGTCCAAACGATCCATCTGCATGGAGTTTCTTCATGCGTATACACCAATAGACATGGTTCGCATGTCTCAAACTTTTCAAAAATGAGTGAGTCCAAAGATCCATCAACATGGAGCTTCTTCATGCGTTTCATACCATTATGACTTACATGGCAGTGCCACAAGTAAGTGGTACTATCATTACTATCTTATATCTTTTGGCATGAAAATGTGTATCACTACGATCGAGATTCAATAAACCATTCCTATTAGGTGCAAGACCACTGAAGGTATTATTCAAATAAAATAGAGTAACCATTACTCTCCTTAAATGAATAACTGTATTGCAATAGACATAATCCAATCATGTATATGCTCAACGCAAACACCAAATGACAATTATTCAGGTTTAATACTAATCTTGATGGTAGAGGGAGCGTGTGATGCTTGATCACATCAACCTTGGAAACACTTCCAACACATATCGACAGCTCACCTTTAGCTAGTCTCCGTTTATTCCATAGCTTTTATTTCGAGTTACTAACACTTAGCAACCGAACCGGTATCTAATACCCTGGTGCTACTAGGAGTACTAGTAAAGTACACATTAACATAATGTATATCCAATATACTTCTATAGACCTTGCCAGCCTTCTTATTTACCAAGTACCTAGGGTAGTTCTGCTCCAGTGGTTGTTCCCCTTATTACAGAAGCACTTAGTCTCGGGTTTGGGTTCAACCTTGGGTTTCTTCACTAGAGCAGCAGCTGATTTGCCGTTTCATGAAGTATCCCTTCTTGCCCTTGCCCTTCTTGAAACTAGTGGTTTTACCAACCATCAACAATTGATGCTCCTAATTGACTTCTACTTTCGCGGTGTCAAACATCGCGAATACCTCAAGGATCATCATATCTATCCCTGATATGTTATAGTTCATCACGAAGCTCTAGCAGCTTGGTGGCAATGACTTTGTAGAAACATCACTATCTCATCTGGAAGATCAACTCCCACTCGATTCAAGTGATTGTTGCACTCACACAATCTGAGCACAAGCTCAATGATTGAGCTTTTCTCCTTTAGTTTGCAGGCTTAGAAAATCGTCGGAGATCTTATACCTCTTGACGTGGGCACGAGCCTGAAATCCCAATTTCAGCTCTCGAAACATCTCATATGTTCCACGATGTTTCGAAAAACGTCTTTGGTGCCTCAAGTCTAAACCGTTTAACTGAACTATCACGTAGTTATCAAAACGTGTATGTCCGATGTTCGCAACATCCACAGACGACGTTTGGGGTTCAGCACACTGAGTGGTGCATTAAGGACATAAGCTTTCTACTGTCCGCATAATCGCTACTGTCAACTTTCAACTATATTTTCTCTAGGAACATATCTAAAACTGTAGAACTAAAGCGCGAGCTATGACATAATTTGCAAAGGGTTTTTGACTATGTTCAGGATAATTAAGTTCATCTAATGAACTCCCACTCAGATAGACATCCCTCTAGTCATCCAAGTGATTACATGATCCGAGTCAACTAGGCCGTGTCCGATCATCACGTGAGACGGACTAGTCATCATCGGTGAACATCTTCATGTTGATCGTATCTACCATACGACTCATGCTTGACCTTTCGGTCTCTTGTGTTCCGAGGCCATGTCTATACATGCTAGGCTCGTCAAGTCAACATAAGTGTTTCGCGTGTGTAAATCTGGCTTACACCCGTTGTATGTGAACGTAAGAATCTATCACACCCGATCATCACGTGGTGCTTTGAAACGACGAACTTTTGCAACGGTGCACAGTTAGGGGGAACACTTTCTTGAAATTTTAATGAGGGATCATCTTATTTACTACCGTTGTTCTAAGCAAATAAGATGCATAAACATGATAAACATCATATGCAATCAAATGGTGACATGATATGGCCAATATCATTTTGCTCCTTTTGATCTCCATCTTCGGGGCTCCATGATGATCATCGTCACCGGCATGACACCATGATCTCCATCATCGTGTCTCCATGAAGTTGTCTCGCCAACTTATTACTTCTACTACTATGGCTACCGGTTAGCAATAAAGTAAAGTAATTACATGGCGTTTGTTCAATGACACGCAGGTCATACAATAAATAAAGACAACTCCTATGGCTCCTGCCGGTTGTCATACTCATCGACATGCAAGTCGTGATTCCTATTACAAGAACATGATCAATCTCATACATCACATAACATTCATCACATTCATCTTGGCCATATCACATCACATAGCATACCCTGCAAAAATAAGTTAGAAGTCCTCTAATTGTTGTTTGCATGTTTTACATGGCTGCTATGGGTTTCTAGCAAGAACGTTTCTTACCTACGCAAAAACCACAACGTGATATGTCAATTGCTATTTACCCTTCATAAGGACCCTTTTCATCGAATCCGATCCGACTAAAGTGGGAGAGACTGGCACCCGCTAGCCACCATATGCACCAAGTGCATGTCAGTCGGTGGAACCTGTCTCACGTAAGTGTACGTGTAAGGTCGGTCCGGGCCGCTTCATCCCACAATACCGCCGAAACAAGATTGGACTAGTAACGGTAAGCATATTGAACAAAATCAACGCCCACAACTACTTTGTGTTCTACTCGTGCATAGAAACTACGCATAGACCTAGCTCATGATGCCACTGCTGGGGAACGTAGCAGAAATTCAAAATTTTCCTACGAGTCACCAAGATCTTTCTATGGAGAAAATAGCAACGAGAGAGAGGGGAGTGCATCTACATACCCTTGTAGATCGCTAAGCGGAAGCGTTCAAGAGAACGGGGTTGAAGGAGTCGTACTCGTCGTGATCCAAATCACCAGAGATCCTAGTGCCGAACGGACGGCACCTCCGCGTTCAACACACGTGCAGCCCGGTGACGTCTCCCACGCCTTGATCCAGCAAGGAGAGAGGGAGAGGTTGAGGAAGACTCCGTCCAGCAGCAGCACAACGGCGTGGTGGTGGTGGAGGAGCGTGGCAATCCTGCAGGGCTTCGCCAAGCACCGCGGGAGAGGAGGAGGACTTGGGAGAGGGGGAGGGCTGTGCCAGGGGCAAGGGTGAAGCTCCCATGCTCCTCCCCACTATATATAGGGGTGGAGGGGGCTGGTTTCTTGCCCTCCAAGTCCATTGGGGCGTTGGCAAAGGTGGGAGGAAACAAATCCCATCATTTCCTTCCCCACCGATTGTTATCCCCCCTTTTTAGGGATCTTGATCTTATCCCTTTGGGATATGATCTTATTCCTTCTAAGGGGGGATCTTGGTGCGCCTTGACCAGGGGTGTGGGGCCTTGCCCCCACTACCCACGTTCATGTGGGTCCCCCCATGCAGGTGGGCCCCACTCCAGAACCTTCTAGAACCTTCCCGGTACAATACCGAAAAATCCCGAACATTTTCCGGTGGCCAAAATAGGACTTCCCATATATAAATCTTTACCTCCGGACCATTCCGGAACTCCTCGTGACATCCGGGATCTCATCCGGGACTCCGAACAACATTCGGTAACTGCACACTAATTCCCATAACAACTCTAGCGTCACCGAACCTTAAGTGTGTAGACCCTACGGGTTCGGGAATCATGCAGACATGACCGAGACAGCTCTCTGGCCAATAACCAACAGCGGGATCTGGATACCCATGTTGGCTCCCACATGTTCCACGATGATCTCATCGGATGAACCACGATGTCAAGGACTCAATCAATCCCGTATACAATTCCCTTTGTCTAGCGGTATTGTACTTGCCCGAGATTCGATCGTCGGTATGCCGATACCTTGTTCAATCTCGTTACCGGCAAGTCTCTTTACTCGTTCCGTAACACATCATCCCGTGATCAACCCCTTGGTCACATTGTGCACATTATGATGATGTCCTACCGAGTGGGCCCAGAGATACCTCTCCGTTAACCGGAGTGACAAATCCCAGTCTCGATTCGTACCAACCCAACAGACACTTTCGGAGATACCTGTAGTGCACCTTTATAGCCACCCAGTTACGTTGTGACGTTTGGTACACCCAAAGCATTCCTACGGTATCCGGGAGTTGCACAATCTCATGGTCTAAGGAAAAGATACTTGACATTAGAAAAGCTTTAGCATACGAACTACACGATCTTTGCGCTAGGCTTAGGATTGGGTCTTGTCCATCACATCATTCTGCTAATGATGTGATCCCGTTATCAACGACATCCAATGTCCATGGTCAGGAAACTGTAACCATCTATTGATCAACGAGCTAGTCAACTAGAGGCTTACTAGGGACATGGTGTTGTCCATGTATCCACACATGTATCTGAGTTTCCTATCAATACAATTATAGCATGGATAATAAACGATTATCATGAACAAGGAAATATAATAATAACTAATTTATTATTGCCTCTAGGGCATATTTCCAACAGCTACACCTTCTATCACAGATTCGAAGGCAAGATATTCGTTGCTAAGAATGGATCCTTTCTAGAGAAGGAGTTTCTCTCGAAAGAAGTGAGTGGGAGAATTGTAGAATTTGATGTGGTAATTGTACCTGCTCCCTTATTGGAAAGTAGTTCATCACTGAAATCAGTTCTAGTGATTCCTACACTAGTAAGTGAGGAAGCTAATTATGATGATCATGAAGCTTCTGATCAAGTTACTACCGAACCTCATAGGTCAACCAGAGTATGATCCGCACCATAGTGGTACGGTAATCCTGTTCTAGAGGTCATGTTACTTGACCATGACGAACCTACGAAATATGAGGAAGCGATGATGAGCCCAGATTCCGCAAAATGGCTTGAGGGCATGAAATCTGAGATGGGATCCATGTATGAGAACAAAGTGTGGACTTTGGTTGACTTGCCCGATGATCGGCAAGCCATATAGAATAAATGGATCTTCAAGAAGACTGATGCTGACGGTAATGTTACTATCTACAAAGCTCTACTTGTTGCACAAGATTTTCGACAAGTTCAAGGAGTTGACTACGATGAGACCTTCTCACCCATAGCGAGTCTTAAGTCCGTCCGAATCATGTTATCAATTGCCGCATTTTATGATTATGAAATTTGGCAAATGGATGTCAAAACTGCATTCCTTAATGGATATCTTAAAGAAGAGTTATATATGATGCAACCAAAAGGTTTTTTCGATCCAAAAGGTGCTAACAAAGTGTGCAAGCTCCAGCGATCCATTTATGGACTGGTGCAAGCCTCTCGGAGTTGGAATATACGCTTTGATAGTGTGATCAAAGCATATGGTTTTATACAGACTTTTTGGAGAAGCCTGTATTTAGAAGAAAGTGATTGGGAGGTCTATAGCATTTCTGATATTATATGTAGATGACATATTGTTGATCAGAAATGATACTGAATTTCTGAATAGCATAAAAGGATACTTGAATAAGAATTTTTCAATGGAAGACCTCGGTGAAGCTGGTTATATATTAGGTTTCAAGATCTATAGAGATAGATCAAGACGCTTAATTGGACTTTCACAAAGCACATACCTTGATAAAGTTTTGAGGAAGTTCAAAATGGATCAAGCAAAGAAAGGTTTCTTGCCTGTGTTACAAGGTGTGAAGTTGAGTCAGACTCAATGCCCGACCACTGCAGAAGATAGAGAGAAAATGAAAGTCATTTCCTATGCTTCAGCCATAGGTTCTATCATGTATGCAATGTTGTGTACTAGACCTGATGTGTTCCTTGGTGTTAGTTTAGCAGGGAGGTACCAAAGTAATCCAGGAGTGGATCACTGGACAGTGGTCAAGAACATCCTGAAATACCTGAAAATGACTAAGGATATGTTCCTCGTTTATGGAGCTGACAAAAAGCTCATCATAAATGATTATGTTGATGCAAGCTTTGACACTGATCCAGATGATTCTAAGTCACAAATTGGATACGTATTTGATAACCCACAAGTATAGGGGATCGCAACAGTTTTCGAGGGTAGAGTATTCAACCCAACTTTATTGATTCGACACAAGGGGAGCCAAAGAATATTCTCAAGTATTAGCAGCTGAGTTGTCAATTCAACCACACCTGGAAACTTAATATCTGCAGCAAAGTATTTAGTAGCAAAGTAATATGATAGTAGTGGTAACGATAGCAAAAGGAAACGATAGCAAAATTAATATTTTTGGTGTTTTGTAGTGATGATAGCAATAGCAACGGAGAAGTAAATAAGCGAAGAACAATATATGGAAAGCTCGTTGGCAATGGATCGGTGATGGAGAATTATGCCGGATGTGGTTCATCATGTAACAGTCATAACATGGCGTGACACAGAACTAGCTCCAATTCATCAATGTAATGTAGGCATGTATTCCGAATATAGTCATACATGCTTATGGAAAAGAACTTGCATGACATCTTTTGTCCTACCCTCCCATGGCAGCGGGGTCCTAGTGGAAACTAAGGGATATTAAGGCCTCCTTTCAATAGAGTACCAGACCAAAGCATTAACACATAGTGAATACATGAACTCCTCAAACTACGGTCATCACCGGGAGTGGTCCCGATTATTGTCACTTCGGGGTTGCCGGATCATAACACATAGTAGGTGACTATAGACTTGCAAGATAGGATCAAGAACTCACATATATTCATGAAAACATAATAGGTTCAGATCTGAAATCACGGCACTCGGGCCCTAGTGACAAGCATTAAGCATAGCAAAGTCATAGCAAAATCGATCAATCTCAAAAAATAGTGGATAATAGGGATCAAACCCTAACAAAACAAAATTGATTACATGATAATTCTCATCCAACCCATCACCGTCCAGCAAGCCTACGATGGAATTACTCACGCACGACGGTGAGCATCATGAAATTGGTGATGGAGGATGGTTGATGATGACGATGGCGACGGATTCCCCTCTCCGGAGCCCCGAACGGACTCGAGATCAGCCCTCCCGAGAGAGTTTAGGGCTTAGCGGTGGCTCCGTATCGTAAAACGCGACGAATCCTTCTTTATTTTTTTTCTCCCTGAACACGAATATATGGAGTCAAGGTTGAGGTCGGTGGAGCTCCACGGGGCACACGAGGTAGGGGGCGCGCCCAGGGGGCAGGCGCGCCTCACCCTCGTGGCTAGGGTGTGGGCCCCCTGGCCTTGATTCTTTGCCAGTACTTTTTATTATTTCCAAAAATACTCTCCATGGAGTTTCAGGTCATTCCGAGAACTTTTGTTTCTGCACATTAATAACACCATGGCAATTCTGCTGAAAACAGCGTCAGTCCGGGTTAGTTCCATTCAAATCATGCATGTTAGAGCCCAAAACAAGGGCAAATGTGTTTAGAAAAGTAGATACACCGGAGACATATCAGTATTTTTATTAAATGGTGGAGCTGTCAGTTGGCGCAGTTCCAAGCATAGCGTCGTGGCGGGATCTACGTGTGAAGCGGAGTACATAGCTGCTTTGGAAGCAGCAAATGAAGGAGTCCGAATGAAGGAGTTCATATCCGATCTAGGTGTAATACCTAGTGCATAGGGTCCAATGAAAATATTTTGTGACAATATTGGTGCAATTGCCTTGGAAAAGGAATCCAGATTTCACAAGAGAACCAAGCACATCAAGAGACGCTTCAATTCCATCCGCGATCAAGTCAAGGAAGGAGACGTAGAGATTTGCAAGATACATACGGATCTGAATGTTGCATACCCGTTTACTAAGCCTCTCTCACGAGCAAAACATGAACAACACCAAAACTCCATGGGTGTTAGAATCATTACAATGTAATATAGATTATTGACTCTAGTGCAAGTGGGAGATTGAAGGAAATATGCCCTAGAGGCAATAATAAAGTTGTTTATATTTCCTTATATCATGATAAATGCTTATTATTCATGCTAGAATTGTATTAAACGGAAACTTAGTACATGTGTGAATACATAAACAAACAGAGTGTCACTAGTATGGAATTGAAGCGTCTCTTGATACAATAATAAACATGAACAACACCAAAACTCCATGGGTGTTAGAATCATTACAATGTAATATAGATTATTGACTCTAGTGCAAGTGGGAGAATGAAGGAAATATGCCCTAGAGGCAATAATAAAGTTGTTTATATTTCCTTATATCATGATAAATGTTTATTATTCATGCTAGAATTGTATTAAACGGAAACTTAGTACATGTGTGAATACATAAACAAACAGAGTGTCACTAGTATGCCTCTACTTGACTAGCTCGTTGAATCAATGATGGTTATGTTTCCTGACCATAGACATGAGTTGTCATTTTATTAATGGGATCACATCATTAGAGAATGATGTGATTGACTTGACCCATCCGTCAGCTTAGCACGATGATCGTTTAGTTTGTTGCTATTGCTTTCTTCATGACTTATACATGTTCCTATGACTATGAGATCATGCAACTCCCGAATACCGGAGGAACACTTAGTGTGCTATCAAATGTCACAACGTAACTGGGTGACTATAAAGATGCTCTACAGGTGTCTCCGATGGTGTTTGTTGAGTTGGCATAGATCGAGATTGGGATTTGTCACTCCGAGTATCGGAGAGGTATCTCTGGGCCTTCTCGGTAATGCACATCACTATAAGACTTGCAAGCAATGTGACTAATGAGTTAGTTGCGGGATGATGCATTAAAGAACGAGTAAAGAGACTTGCCGGTAACGAGATTGAACTAGGTATTGAGATACCGACGATCGAATCTCGGGTAAGTAACAAACCGATGACAAAGGGAACAACGTATGTTGTTATGCGGTTTGACCGATAAAGATCTTCATAGAATACATAGGAACCAATATGAGCATCCAAGTTCCGCTATTGGTTATTGACTAGAGATGAGTCTCGGTCATGTATACATAGTTCTCGAACTCGTATGGTCCGCATGCTTAACGTTCGTTGATGATCGGTGTTATGAATTTATGTGTTTTGATGTACCAAAGGTAGTTCGGAGTCCCGGATATGATCACGAATATGACGAGTAGTCTCGAAATGGTCGAGACATAAAGATCGATATATTGGAAGGCTATGTTTGGACATCAAAATGGTTTCGGGTGAGTTCGGGCATTTACCGAAGTACCGGGAGGTTACCAGAACCCCCCGGGGAGTATATGGGCCTTATTGGGCCTTAGTGGAATAGAGGAGAGGAAGGGAAAAGGTGGGAGGCGCGCCCCCTAGCCCAATCCGAATTGGGTGCCCCCCCTTTCCTCCCCCCTCTCCTCCCCTTCCTTCTCTCCTACTCCTACTACTAGGAAGGGGGGAATCCTACTCCTTTATTTACGAGGGAGGGGGCACCCCATAGACTCACAAGTTGATCATTCTCTTAGCCGTGTGCGGTGCCCCCCTCCACCATAATCCACCTTGGTCATATTGTCATAGTTCTTAGGCGAAGCCCTGCGCCGGTAGCTTCATCATCACTGTCATCAGCCGTTGTGCTTACGAAGCTCTCCCTCGACACTCAGTTGGATCGAGAGTTCGTGGGACGTCACCGAGCTGAACGTGTAAAGATCGCGGAGGTGTCGTACTTTCGGTATTAGGATCGGTCGGATCATGAAGACGTATGACTACATCAACCGCGTTGTCATAACGCTTCCGCTTACGGTCTACCAGGGTACGTGGACAACACTCTTCCCTATCTTAGCTATGCATCACCATGATAGATCTTGCGTGTGCGTAGGAATTTTTTGAAATTACTGCATTTCCCAACACGCAGTGCCGCCAGTTGCCGGCCTCCCGCGCCCGCCCGCCGATCGCGTGATGAAATGATGTTCGATTTCCATTTGAAGAACATTTTGTGCTACCTTGGAGACTTCAACAATGACATCCTGGAGGACGACAACGACAATGCCGGCGCGGCACGCCGCCTCCTCCGCCACCGCCGGAAATAGTTTTTTTGGGTTTCATATTGTATCTCGATCATATGAATATAAATTCGCAGTGTGACTGAATGAAATATAGGTTTGAATGAACTTGCGTTTTCTTTCTTAATGTACAGACTTATCAAACGAGTTTCTTTTGAAAAACGTCATTGATTTTTAAATATAAAAAACTCATCACAAACATTTTAGTTAGAACACCTGTATGCAAACCGACAGCTTCTGCAGGAAGCCAAGGGAAAATGTGCCGAGCAGGATCTGTGCAGCTCTTGATCGCAAACGTTTTAGATAGAACACTCGTATACTTGTGCATATCTTCAACCCAAATGGTTAAGATTGAATACGGTATGCAAAGCCAGACTTCGGCGCTAAGACAAGAATAAATGTGTCGAGCATGATTTGTACATCCCTTCAACGCAAACGGTTGTTTTGGATGACCCATGTGCAACCACGTACAGACAATTTGGTAAGCTTTGCATCTGTCATATTGGGTATATTACGATTTGTCAAACTGGAAAGATTGACATTTGTTGATCTAGTAACATTGCCATTTGTCAACATTGTAACACTGTGATTTGTCAAAATATACAGCTAAAAATCACTAGCACTGTGTAATTTTTGCAACTAAAATTTAGTAATTAAGCATATATTTCATTCGTAGATTAAGCAGTCATTCTTTATACAAACAGTTCAACTCGACAGCTTAACCGACCAAACTTTTCCCCAATTGTTGCCAACCACGTACTGAAATAGCTAGTTCAACTATATATACTAGCTAATTTTAAGTACGTTGTACAGTTTCACCACATCTATAGTGTCGGTGGGAACAACACCTATGGGATCACAAGAATCCCTACTACGGTTAGCAGGGTGCGGGGTCGTGGGAAGAGCGGATCTAACAGGTAGCACATAGTTCGTTTATCCAGGTTCGGGCCGCGAGGATGCGTAAAACCCTACTCCTGCTTTGGTGGATTGTATATCTGTGTTCTTGAGCTTGCTATGGGGCGTGAGGAGCTCCAAAGAGCCGAATCCCTCTCCTGGTCGCCTCGGGCCTCCTTTTATAGAAAAAGGGGTTGCCACAGTGGCACACAGGAGGTGGAAAGGGTACAGTGATGCGAGGTTATCCCTCGCATTACATGACAAGGCGCATTTAATGCGTCTTACTTAGGTGTCCTTGTTTATCGGGGACGGGGGAGAGACATGTCTCGTCCGTCGCCGCTCCTTCTTGTATCGACACGCGCCCTGGCCAATGACGCCTGCAATGCCACATAGGTAGGCAGGCAGCTGAGGTGGCGCAGTGGTGGGTCTTCACGAAGATCCGCATGCCGCCACGCAGGTGCCTGCCCAGCTGGTTGGGTCAGCAGCTACATGCATGCGGTGGTGGAGATTTAGTTGGCGTGGGCCTGATGGTGGCCCTGCGGGTGTCCTCGGCAAGGGCCTTGCCGGGGCCCCGGCAAGGGTCTTGCTGAGGCACCTGCTGTCATCCCCGGCAAGGCGCTTGCCGGGGGCCTTGTGGTTTTCCTCGGCTGGGATCCCGCCAAGGGTTGTCATCTCCTTAGTGCGTATCTGATCTTGGATGTCTTCACGAAGATCTGCATGTCGCCACGGGGATGTCTCCCGAATCCTTGCCCTTTGGGAGCGGTGGACTCAAGGGTGATTTGCTCCGTAGACGCGGGGCGAGTTGCCGTGGCAAGGGTCTTGCCGGGGCTGCCAGAACTGTCTCCCGGCAAGGATCTTGCCGGGGGAGTTCGCTTCGTCCCCTTTGCTCTTCGTGGTCTTGGCCTTGGCGTCGTTCTAGTTCTCTTGAGCTTTGGTCTTACCCTGGCTCACCTCCCTTGCCTTGCTTGGTGTGGTGGTGTCAGCGGCTCTGACTGCCCATGCACAATTATAGGGGTACAAAAAGTGTACCCCTCTTTTTGTACACCGACAGGAGCCCCCGGGCCTGGGCCACACATAAGCGCAACGCGTTGTTGGGCTAGGCCGAAAAACGGTGCGTGGGCAGGCGGGGCGGTTTTTACCGCGGTAAGGTTCTTCGCGCGCTGCGCTTCCCACGACTCCCGCGCGTGGCATGGCATGGGGGGTGCGTGTGATGTGGGCAGCATGCGTGGGGTTGGTTCCCGCGGGCATGCGTCACACCACAGTTAATGTGAAAGGAGGCGGCCCATGTTTTCCCCCATAAAAAAGGAATAACCGTGGGCGCGCTGCTCACTTTCTCCTCTTCCCTTGTGCCTTTTCCAATCTCAGAGCCGCCGTTTCCTCTATTCCTTCCTTCCTAAGCTTCCGCCGTCGCCCGCCATTGTTGCCTCGCCATCCCCCTTCCTCAGCCCTCTAAACTTCTTGGCCGCCATGGCGCCCAAATCCGTCAAGGGCAAGGGGGTGGCTAAGGGCGCTGGGACTATGGAGCCGACGGAGAGCGCACTGTCGGGGGACCGGACGAAGTCCGCCTTTTTCTTCCCCTCGACGGTTGATGTCCATGAGCTCCGGTCCTCCTTTAGGCCCCTATGGGGAGCGAAGACGGGGGGAGAGAATTCAGGACACCCAGCGACGCGCGTCATTCCTGCTGCTTGCACCGATCCTGCTCCAAATCGGTATCCCTTTTTCGTCGTTTATCTTTCTTGCGGGTTATGCCCCCTTTCTCTGATTTCTTCTGCGACATCATGCACACCTTCGGCTTTCACCTCTTGGATTTTACTCCGAATACGGTGGCGTGCATGGCTTTCTTCGCGCATCTTTGCGAAGATTTGCCGGGGTGCAGCCCAACACGGCGCTCTTCCGCCATTATTTCTTCCCTCGGATCCAGCCGGGAGGTGCCGTCTCTGGTTGCGTCACCTGGATCCCAAGATCCAAGGGGGCGTACCCGGATGGTGCCATGAAGGAGAGGTGGGAGGAATGGCATGGCCGGTGGTGCTGGATTGAGGATGAAGACCCGCCGGAATTCTGCAAGGTCCGCCGAGTGCCGCCGGTCCGCGGCAGCGATTGGAGCGATGTCGACGTCGCCGATGGGAGGCTCACTGTCGCCACCACCAGGATTCTCCGGCTCACCCGGGCTAGACTCACCCTTGAGATGATCAGGGCGGACTTCATTCGTCGCCGGATCGCCCCGTTGCACAACAAGGGGAGGCCAGCCTGGCTTTTCACGAATCCGGCTGACATTATGCAACTCTGCCCCGGCCTCGACCACAATTTCACGGTGTTGGTGCATGCCCACTTCTGCCAGCGGCTTTTCTAGCTTGATGTGGGTCGCGACAGCGAGGTCGAATGGACCGGCAAGGCCGCGAGGGCTGCCGTAAAGGTTGGCAAGGCCATCAAGGGGCCGTTTTTCAAGTTGCCAGCGGGGGTGGTCCCGTTGTGCAACAATTCACGTCGGTCCGAGATCATCGCCATGATGCCGGACTGTAACGCGCACGGCCCTGTCCCAAGCTGGAAGGAGCCAAAGGATGCTGATGTGCAGCAATTCTTTGACACCCTGGTCGAGGTGTATGTCAATGCTAACACCGAGCGGTGGCTTGTCATGGACACCACCCAGGCAGAGCTGGACTACATCGCCACTAGGGCAAGGGAGGCATAGCTTGCCATGAAGGCCGGCAGCATCGAGGGTGTGGAGGACAAGGCCGCAATGGCTGCGGAGGAAGAGGAGCTCACCCGGTGGGCGGCGGCCTCCGAGGAGGTCAGCAGCACCGACACTGGAGCTCCGCTTGTCGAAGACGCGGCCGACGAGTCGTCGGAGGAGGAGGACGTGGCGGCGGGCTCAATGCCAACCAGGGGAGGAGGGCGAGTCCTGCGGCGGGCTGACTTCGGCGAGCCGGTCCGGCCCAGCAGGGCTACGCGGCCTCAATTGACCCTGGAGGGCTCTGGGCACCACACGAGGGCCACGGCAGCCAAGAGGCTGATAAAGGCCGCTGAGAAGAAGAAGACAACAGCCCCTTCCTCATCTGGGCGCGCACGAACCCCTCCGTCTTCGCCTCCTCCGGCAGATGTCGACTCGGATGTTGACGCGAAGGTCACTTTTGATCTCGGGCCTCTTAGCCCGAAGAGGAAAAGGAAAGTGGCGGAGGAAGAGGAGATAGATGACGAGTAAGTACTCTGTTCCTTACTGCCATTTCCATTCCTCTGAATTAAGTCACCCATCTTGATCTGTTTTTGCTTTTGCAGGGATGCAGAGATGTTGGCCCAGAGGGTGAAGAGGGTTAAAGCCTTGGCGGGCGGCCAGCCCCCGACCAGTGCTTCAGAGTCGCCACTGGTGGTGCCGAGTAGCTCGGACAGCAGCCCCCGGCACAGCCCCTAGCGTAAGTTCGTCACCCTCCTCTTACTCGACACGTGGTAGGCATTCGATGCTATGGTGTCGACCTTACCGGGTTTGCAGGAGGGGAGCGGCAGTAGGAGGAGCCGCAGAGGGCTACCCCCAACTCACCACCCCCATCGACTACACCGCCGCGAGGGGCGTCCCCGGCAAGGGCATCAAGCACGGAGCCCACACCCATGGAGGAAGAGGGGAACTTGGGCATTGGTGACTCTGCCACGGCGCCAAATGCTGGCGGGGAGGGGGCTTCTGCTTCACAGCCCGACACTGGTGAGTCGCCTGTCCTCCGTCTTTGTTTTTCCCTTATTCTTTTTCTTGGCTTCAATGCTCCCATTACTACCCAGGCCCTCCTTCAATAGGTATGGAGGATGTGGATGCCGTTGCTGGGAATGTTGCTGAGGAGGCCGAGGCAGGGGCCGACAGGATTGCCGCCGAGGAGGCCGCCAAGGATGCTGCCAAGGACACCGCTGCGGGGGCCGCCAAGGCGACCGGCGAGGCTTCCGGCGAGGGTGCCAGCGACGGGCCTGCCGGGGAAGCCGGCAAGGCCACTGCCGAGGAAGAGGTGGTTGATGATCAGCCTCCCTCCTCCTCAACCTCGGGCCCCGGCAGATATCTGAAGGTGGGTGACGATCTTTTCGTCCATCTCCCAGGGGCGTCAAGTTCCCGGGCGCCCGCCGAAGGGGAAGTCTTTGACGGCGAGGTGCTTGCCGCCACCGGGCTCGAGGTTGTCGATGAGCCGGGCGTTGGCGGTGATGGTTCTCCAGAAGAGCAGCTTTTCCACGCTATGGGGGCCAACTTCCGAAAACTCCAGGCACTCTACCGTGTCCGTCTGGACAAGGTTAAGTCCAGGACGGCAACGATGGACCAGACGGAGGTGGATTTCAAGGCACGCGTTGCTGAGACACAGACCTGGTTCCACCAGACTCGCGAGGAGCAGAGGGCCTTCCAGGAGGAATTGGCCAAGTGCAATGTCGAGCTCACCATGAAGATGGCTGACATCGAGAAGGCCCAGGAAAAGGCGGCGAACTTGGCTGCCGCGGCCGAGGCCATCCGGAACCAGCATCAAGCCGCCCTGGATTCCCAGGAAGAGGACCTCACCGTGCGTGAGGCGAAGCTTGCCGCAGCGCTCCGTGGCAAGGATGAGGAGCTTGAGGCCCTTGTCGCGCGACAGACTCGTGAGCTGGAGCAGAGGCATAAGGAGGCACTCGATGCCCAGGCTCTGGCCCATGCCGGCAACATTAGGGAGTTGGAGGTGGAGCGGGACAAGCTGAAGGAATAGGCCCTCAAGCTTTCCAACGAGAAGAGCACGCTCAATAGCGCCTTGGTGGAGGCGCAAGGAGTGGTCATCAGCAGGGCTGGGGAGCTCTCCGAAGCACAAAACTCCATCAGAGATCTCAAGCTGAAGCTGGAGAATCTCGAGAAGATGTTGTCGGAGAGCAGGGCTTGGGAGGAGACCTTGGCCAGGAGCCTGGACGAGGAGAAGCAGCTGCGGGCGAACGAGGCCGCCTCCCACCAGGAATACGTGGCCGGCGAGAACAGATGGATCAGCCATCTGGAGGAGGTCGCCGGCAGGGTCACCTTGCAGTTGGCCACCATGGGGATGCCAAATGTGAGGTACGCCCCTGAGCGCAGCGGGACCGTCAACACCAAGCTGACCCTGTTCTTCGAGGGCATCCTCGGAGCCTTGGCTTATCTTCACTCCAACCGAGCGGCCACGTTGGCCGGGGAAGCCCGGCGACTTTGCCGGGGGGTCATGACCAAGGTCCTCACTAAGATGGCATACTGGAATCCCGACCTCGACTTCGGTGCCGTGATGGATAGCTTGCCGGAGGGTACTGACCTCACTGTGCTCAAGGAGCGCTTCAAGCCCGTCATCAGCAGCATCGACGAAATCAAGAGGCTGGAAGGCCAGTGCCGGGATTAGGCATCCCGTTCTTCACCGCCGCTGCAGGTTCACGACCAAGACAAAATTCATCTTTAGTTAGAACCGCAGCAATGATGTGATGTAATATAACTTTGCAATACTTTTAATTTCATGCATGTTATTTCCCCGTTCAATTCCTCTTTGTATGCGCGCCCTACGTCGATTGGGTAGGCTCGCCGGCGCGGAAGCCCCTAGCGGCATTTTGGGGACGAATCCCCATGGGCCTGCTGGGTACGCGTGCTGCCGGACGAGCCACCTTTCCGTTCTGAACGCGGCCGCTCGAACTGTCGAGCTTGACTCGAGTCAGAATCGAGGGTGCTGTTGATCGCGGAAGGCTACTCTGCCATTCTCGACGCAGCCGCTTGAGCTGTTGAGCAGACTCGAAATAGGGCAAGGGCGTCGCCGATCGTGGGAGAGCCCCCTGGCGTGCAGGTTTCTCATACAAAGGCATGACATCTCCGGGGGGAATAACCTCATATAAGAAGGATAGAACAAATAAGGGTTCAGTGCAACTTAGCTTCTGTTTGGAATCGCTCGAGCACTGATCTTCCGGCCTCCTTCCCTCTCCAAGAGCCACGAAGATGAAGGAGTGCTGGGCTGATTGCTAGAGCCGATTCTCACAACTGCGCCCCCTACCTGGCGCGCCAAGGATGTCGGTGCGGAACGACACCTATGGGATCACAAGAATCCCTACTACGGTTAGCGGGGCGTGGGGTCGTGGGAAGAGCGGATCTAACAGGTAGCACACAGTTCGTTTATCCAGGTTCGGGCCGCGAGGATGCGTAAAACCCTACTCCTGCTTTGGTGGATTGTATATCTGTGTTCTTGAGCTAGCTATGGGGCGTGAGGAGCTCCAAAGAGCCGATTCCCTCTCCTAGTCGCCTCGGGCCTCCTTTTATAGAAAAAGGGGTTGCCACAGTGGCACACAGGAGGTGGAAAGGGTACAGTGATGCGAGGTTATCCCTCGCATTACATGACAAGGCACATTTAATGCGTCTTGCTTAGGTGTCCTTGATTTATCGGGGACGGGGGAGAGACCTGTCTCGTCCGTCGCCGCTCCTTCTTGTGTCGACACGCGCCCTAGCCAGCGACGCCTGCGATGCCACATAGGTAGGCAGGCAGCTAAGGTGGCGCAGTGGTGGGTCTTCACGAAGATCCGCATGCCGCCACGCAGGTGTCTACCCAGCTGGTTGGGTCGGCAGCTGCATGCATGTGGTGGTGGAGGTTTAGTTGGCATGGGCCTGATGGTGGCCCTGCGAGTGTCCTCGGCAAGGGCCTTGCCGGGGCCCTGGCAAGGGTCTTGCCGAGGCGCCTGCTGTCATCCCCGGCAAGGCGCTTGCCGGGGGCCTTGTGGTCTTCCTTGGTTGGGATCCCGCCAAGGGTTGTCGTCTCCTTAGTGCGTATCTGATCTTGGATGTCTTCACGAAGATCTACATGTCGCCACGGGGATGTCTCCCGAATCCTTGCCCTTTGGGGGCGGTGGACTCAAGGGTGATTTGCTCCGTAGGCGCGGGGCGAGTTGCCGCGGCAAGGGTCTTGCCGGGGCTTCCAGAACTGTCTCCCGGCAAGGATCTTGCCGGGGGAGTTCGCTTCGTCCCCTTTGCTCTTTGTGGTCTTGGCCTTGGCGTCGTTCTAGTTCTCTTGAGCTTCGGTCTTACCCTGGCTCACCTCCCTTGCCTTGCTTGGTGTGGTGGTGTCCGTGGCTCAGACTGCCCGTGCACAGTTATAGGGGTACAAAAAGTGTACCCCTCTTTTTGTACACCGACATATAATCAGATGAACTGAACAAAATAGCGCCTAAATACTACGTAGGGGCTTTGTACTAGCTCCGGTAGCCTCTCCTCTGCTGAGCACACTCGGTAAGAGGCAGAGGAGGAGGAACCTGCTAACGAGCTGGACAACTGCAATATGGTGCGTGCCCCTGCTGCACCTTCAGCGACGCACACCTCGAACGCCCTCTGCCGCTCCAGACGTCCCATCTCGAAGCGGTGGTTCTCCTCGTAGATCTCCTGATTCCTCGCCTCTGCGGCAGCGTGTGCTACGGCCACGACGGTGATAAGGCTCTTTGCGTGCTCGATGAGGCGCTCCTCCTCCCCTCGCAGGAACTCGATGTAGCACGCAAGGTCGCTGACGAACGTGCGGACCTCCACCTCCGCCTCCCGCCTTCAGGCGGCATTAGCGGAGAGGGTGATGACCCCGACGGTCGACGGTGGGCTAGCGGCCATGGCGGCCAATGATGGGGTGGTGGCCACGACCATCCCCTCCCGCCTTCGGGCCACGGCGGCGGAGCGGGTGATTGCCATGATGGTCGGCAGTGGGGTGGCGGCCACGACGGCCACCTCTCGCCTTTGGGCCGCGGCGGCGGAGCGGGCGATGGCCTTGGTTTTCGTCGGTGGTGTGGCGGCCATGGCGGCGGACGGTGGGGTGACGACAACGGCAGCTGGCAACAGTAGCCGACGAACATCAGCGGCGGAGCGTGTAGTGGGTGTTCCGCGCACACCCAACAAGGACGCCATGCGCACTACATTATGTCGGGGACTGGCCGCCGTCGCGGTGTAGCCTCCCAGCTGGAGCTGTCCTCTGATGACAGCGGAGTGGCTGAGCGACGACGACGGACCGGTGCCATTGGCGACTATGGGAGAGGCAGACGAGATAAGCTACAGGGAGGAAGGGGAAAATGCGACGCAGGACTCGCCGACCGTGAGGGTTTATATATATAGCAGGTCGGCAAGCATTGGGATTTTGGGGGGTTTCACCGACTTGGGTGGGAAGCTTGCACGGTTGCGCGGGAACGGGCTCACCACCGTTTGGCCAGAAGAACGCCCCCGCACGCTGCTCAAGCTTGCGCTCTAAGCCATCTGCGGCAGCGGGGTGACAAGATGTGCGAAAGGAGAACGGAAGGACACATACACATACGGTTAATAAAATAAAAACATTTGCGATTAAATTACCTACTACCCACGTCCTGGTTTATAAGTCGTCTATGTATTTTTGTGCCAAATTTTGACTAGATTTAACTAATAAAATACGAATACATGTCACCAGAGATTACATCGTTGGATTCGTATTTGAACATAGTTTTCAATTATATAATTTTTGTAACATGCATTAACATTTTGTTGGTTAAATTTAAGGTCAAAATATGGCATAGAATATAAAAGGGACTAATAGACCAAGACGGCGGTAGTAGCACACGGCCGCTCTCTACACAACGACGCAACTGTCGTCCAGCTTGTAGACGGCCATTTCCTGCGTGTTCAACAACTCTATGCGCATGGTTGCTTGCGGTTGAGGCGGCCGCGGCACGCTCTGCTCGCGTCCCTCCATACGCGCTCTGCTCTTGCGTCCCTCCGGGTGCTCTGCCCTCGTCCCTCCACGTGCGCTGCCAGTGTTTGGGGCGGGCGCATGATCACGCACGTTCGTGTGCATGCGGTTGTGCCGGGCACGGTGCGACGATGTAGTTACCCGCTGCAAAAACTGTCATGCAGACGCGCCGAGAATCTAGGCCACCCAGCCCCCATTTATTCCTGTGGCTATTTACCTTCATCTCTCGCGCCACACAACACAATAAGCACACCCACGACGACACATACAGAGAGGACATCCAGCGGTTCCAATGGCGCTCCCCGTGGCTCCAATGGCGCTCCTAGTGGTAGACGACGACAACCGGGGGCAGTTCACCACGCATCATGTAGTGGACACCCACGTGAGGGCGAAGGCCCCCTCGGTGGTGTACATGAATGAGTCGGTCTCGGTGGAGAGCTCCATCCAAACTAGGGAGCAATTGCTTGCCAAGGACAAGAACCAAGTGGTCGGCACGATCGGTCGTGTCGGGCACAATGAGAAGGTTGTCGTTGCCCAGTTGTGCGTGCGACATGACATCCTCGTCTACCACTACTGATGGCTACTACACAACTTTATTATTGTAGACTCGTGTTGGGCCTCCAAGCAAGGAGTTTTGTAGGATAGTAGCAATTTTCCCTCAAGTGGATGACCTAAGGTTTATCAATCCGTGGGAGGCGTAGGATGAAGATAGTCTCTCTCAAACGACCCTGCAACCAAATACAAGAAATCTCTTGTGGCCCAACACACCCAATACAATGGCAAATTGTACAGGTGCACTAGTTAGGCGAAGAGATGGTGATAAAAGTGTAATATGGATGGTAGAAATGTATTTTTATAATCTGAATAAATAAATACAGTAAGGTAGCAAATAGTAAACGGGCACAAAGACAATATTTCAATGCTTAAAAACAAGGCCTAGGGTCTGTACTTTCACTAGTGCAATCTCTCAACAATGCTAATATAATTGGATCATATAACCGTCCCTCAACATGCAACGAAGAATCACTTCAAAGTTCCTATCTAGCGGAGAACATAAGACAGAATTGTTTGTAGGGTACGAAACCACCTCAAAGCTATTCTTTCCGATCAATCTATCCTAGAGTTTGTACTAAAATAACACGAAGCTATTCTTTTCAATTGATCTAACCAAGAGTTCGTACTAAAATAACATCAAAGAAAATTCAGACTCATAATATTCAATCCAACACAAAGAACTTTAAGGAGTGCCCCAAGTTTTCTACCGGAGAAACAAAGAAAAGAGTGTGCATCAACCCCTATGCATAGATTACCCCAATGTCACCTCGAGAATCCGCGAGTTGAGTGCCAAAACATATATCAAGTGAATCAGTACGATACCCCATTGTCACCACGAGTATTCAATTGCAAGACATATATAAAGTGTTCTCAAATCCATAAAAGTATTCAATCCGATAACAACGAAATCTCAAAGGGAAAAAAATCAATTCATCACAACAAGATAGACAGGGGAAAACGCCATATGATCCAACTATATTAACAATGCCCGCGATACATCAAGATCGTCACATCTCAAGAACACGAGAGAGAGAGAGAGAAATTAAACACATAGTTACTGGTACAAACCCTCAGTCCCGAGGGTGGACTACTCCCTCCTCATCATGGTGGACGCCGGGATGATGAAGATGGCGACCGGAGATGATTCCCCCCTCCGGCAGGGTGCCGGAAAGGGTCTAGATTGGTTTTCGGTGGCTACAGAGCCTTGCAGCAGCGAAAGTTCTAATCTAGGGTTATTTCTCTTGGTTTCCCTATCTATAGAATTTTTTGGTGTCGGTTTCACGCGAAGATGGGCCTCGAGGTGAGCACAACCCACCGGGGCACGGGTAGGGGCCCAGGCGCGCCCCGGTGTCTTGTTCCCTACTCCTTCACCTTCTGGTCCTTCCACAAAGCTTCGGGGGTCTCTTTTGTTCCAAAAAAATCATCAAAAAGTTTCAGCTCATTTGGATAACTTTGATTTCTGCACAAAAAACAACACCACGATAGTTGTGCTGAAAACAACGTTAGTCCAGGTTAGTTCCATGCAAATCATACCAAAACCATATAAAACTACTGTAAACATGGCATGAATACTTCATAAATTGTAGATACGTTGGAGATGTATCAGCATCCCCAAGCTTAATTCCTACTCGTCCTCGAGTAGGTAAATGATAAAAGGAATAATTTATGAAGTGTGAATGCTAGCAAAGTGCACAAGTTTGATCAATGATAATTTCAATCACTTCTCCTAGCATCATAACAACAACTCTTTCTCATAAAACTTATCATGATAAAGTAGCAATTGAGAATGGAATATTTGTTGTGGAAAGCTACCTATCATATTCCTCACATATTCTTTTCTTTTGTAGTATGGACATTTGGACTTTTATCTGGTTCAAAGCAATAGTCTAGTTTTGACATGAAGATTTCAATACTCAAGCATATCAATAAGCAACCATGTCTTTCAAAATATCAACGCTAAAATAAGTTATCCCTAGCCCATCATGCTCAATTGATCCATTCATGAAACACACTCGTATATTAGCTACACCCAATGCTCAAGTATGATCATAGTGCCTCCTAGTTGGTGCTTTATTTGAGAAGATGGAGACTCAAATAAAAAATAAAAAATGCATAAAGTAAAAGAAAGGCCCTTCACAGAGGGAAGTAGGGATTTGTAGAGGTGCCAGAGCTCAAAGCGAGAATTGAGAGATAAAAACATTTTGAGAGGCATACTTTTCCCACCAACGAAAATGACTCAGAGCTCCCAACACTTTCCATGCTAGATATATCATAGGCGATTCCCAAACAGAAAATAAAGTTTATTCCTTTTTCCACCATACTTTCACTTTCCATGGCTAACCGTATCCATGGGTACCCCCCATACCAACACTTTCTAAGGAATTTACTATTTGACAATGTAAAGTAAATTCATTTTTCATTTCGGGATTGGGCATCCCTAATACCTCTGCCTTACTCTCGTGCAATGACAAGTGAATAAACACTCATCGTAAGAATAACACATCTAGCATGGAAAATATTGGCCACCCCTCACCGCCTCGCGAGCGGTACGAGCACACAAAAGAGAAATTTATTTTGAAAATTATAGATGGCACACACAAATTTGCTTAGAATGGCAAGAGAATACCGCATATAGGTAGGTATAGTGGACTCATGTCGCAAAACTGGTTTAAAGGATTTTGGATGCACAAGTAGTGATCATACTTACTGCAAAATGAAGGCTAGCAAAATATTGAGATGCAACCAACCAAGAAAGGAATAATCTCATAAGTGAGAATTGAGCATAATTAACACCGAATAATGCACCACAAGTAGGATGTAATTTCATTGCACAACTATTGACTTTCATGCTTGCATAAGGAATCACAAACCTTAACACCAATAGTCTTACTAAAGCATAATTACTCATAAAGATGACTCACATATCACATCATCATATCTCAAAACTATTACTAAGAATCAAGTTTATTTTGTCCAATGATCTTCATGAAAGTTTTCAATATCCTTCTTGCATATCTATCACTTTGGGACTAATTTTCATGTGTTGCTTTTGATAAGCTCAAACAAATATAAGTGAAGATCATGAGCATAATATTTCTTCCTCTCAAATTAATTTAAGTGAAGCAAGAGAGAATTTCTTCAAAAATACTAAAGCACACCATGCTCAAAAATATATAAGTGAAGCACTAGAGCAAATGACAGGCCACTCCAAAAAAGATACAAGTGAAGATCAAGCGAGTAGTTAAGTAAATAGGTAGCTATTTGAGGACTCTCTCTTATTCAAAAAAATTCATATCTAAGCATTTTATTAAAACAACAATAAAAACAAAGTAAAATGACATTCCAAGAATAGCACATATCATGTGAAGAAGCAAAAACTTAGGCTCAACCGATACTAACCTATAATTGTTGAAGAAGAAAGGTGGGATGCCTACCGGGTCATCCCCAAGCTTAGATGCTTGAGACTTCTTGAAATATTATCTTGGGATGCCTTGTGCATCCCTGAGCTTGAGATTTTGTGTCTCCTTAATTCCTTTTATATCACGATTTTCCTAAATCTCAAAAGCTTCATACACACAAAACTCAACAAGAACTCGTGAGATAAGTTAGTATCAAAATGCAAAAACCTTATCATTCTCTACTATAGAAAATTACTAAAATTATTATTCAACATTGCATACTAAATTCCTATGCATATTTAATACTCTTATCCTCAAATAGAATCATTAAACAAGCAAACATATGCAAACAATGCAAACATAACAGCAATCTGCCAAAACAGTATAGTCTGTAAAGAATACAAGAGTATCAATACTTCCCTAACTCCAAAAGTTATGAAAAATTACCACACTGTAAAAAATTTATTGTAGCTTACTACAAAAAAAGTTTCAACATTTTATCACATTCTGACTTTTCTATAGAATTTTTGCAACAGTGACAAACTTTCTGTTTTGAAACAGCAACATGTAGACTTGCAAAATAAGCATGGTAAAGGCTATCCTTGAGATTTTTATTGAAAATAAAGATGCAAAACATTATTATAAATAACATCAAGCAAATACTAACAAAATAAAATGACTCTCCAAGCAAAACACATATCATGTGACGAATAAAAATGTAGCTCCAAGTGCGGTTACCGATAATGTTGGAGACGAAAGAGGGGATGCCTTCCGGGGCATCCCCAAGCTTAGTTTCTTGGATCTTCCTTGGATATTAACTTGGGGTGCCTTGAGAATACCCAAGCATAGGGTCTTTTCAATCCTTACTCTCCTCATATCGACATCTCACCGAAAACTTGAAAACTTCAATCACATAAAACTTAACGGAACTTCGTGAGATAGGTTAGTATGATAAAGAGCAAACCATTTCACTTTTGTACTGTCAAAGACAAGATTCATAATTGTTCTCACAGAATTCCTACTATACCTTATCATTTCCACAATTTATATTGATCAATATAATCCATAGAAACTAGAAAACAAGCAAACTATGCATTAAAAACAGAATCTGTCAAAAAACAGAACAGTCTGTAGTAATCTGTACTCCAACCATACTTCTACTGCTCCAATTTTTTTGAAAAATTAGGGAACCTGGGAAATTTTTCTATTGATCTTATTCAAAAAGAATCAGCATTTTATCGCGCTTTCTGTTAAAAATGAGAATTAGTTTCCTGAGCGCAAAAGTTTCTGTTTTTCAGCAAGATCAAATCAACTATCACCACAGACCATCCCAAAGGTCTTACTTGGCACTTTATTGAAACAAAATCTATAAGACATTATTAATACAGTAGCCTAATTATGTGAACACAAAAAAACAGTAGGGGTAAATGTTGGGTTGTCTCCCAACAAGCGCTTTTCTTGAATGCCTTTTAGCTAGGCATGATGAGTTCAATGATGCTCGCATAAAAGATAAAAATTGAAACACAAAGAGAGCATCATGAAGCATATGACTAGCACATTTAAGTCTAACCCACTTCCTATGCATAGGGATTTTGTGAGCAAACAAATTATGGGAAAAAGAATCAACTAGCATAGGAAGGTAAAACAAGCAAGACTTCAAGATTTTCAACACATAGAGCGGAAACTTGATATTATTGTAATACCTACAAGTATATGTTCCTCTCTCATAATAATTTTCAGTAGCATCATGAATGAATTCAACAATATAGCCATCACATAACACATTCTTTTCATGATACATAAGCAGAGAAATTTTATTACTCTCCACATAAGCAAATTTATTCTCATGAATAGTAGTGGAAGCAAACTCAACGAAATAACTATCATGTCAGTGAAAATTAAAATCATGATGACAAGTTTCATGGTTATCATTATTCAATATATCATATTTGTCATCACCATAATCATCATGGATAGCAACTTGTTATCATAGTCAATTGAAGCCTCATCCAAAATGGTGGATTCATCACTAAATAAAGTCACGACCTCTCCACTTTCATCATTATAATCATCATAAATAGGAGGCATGCAATCATTATAAAAAAATTTGCACATCAAATCTTGGGGGACTAAAAATATCATCTTCATCGAACATAGCATCCCCAAGTTATGGCTTTGCATATAATTAGCATCATTGATATTCAAAGGATTCATACTAACAACATTGCAATCATGCTCATCATTTATACCAAACATTCTATTGAATTCTTCTTCTATCAATTGAGCACAATTTTCCTTTCCATCATTTTCACGAAATACATTATAATGATGAATAATATGATTCAACCTCAATTCCATTTTTTTGTAGTTTTCTTTTTATAAACCAAACTAGTGATAAAACGAGAAAGTAAAAGATTCAATTGCAAGATCTAAAGATATACCTTCAAGCACTCACCTCCCCGGCAACATCGCTAGAAAAGAGCTTCGTTGACGGGATGTGAGTGCCGCTTACCTAACCTCCCCAGCAACGGCACCAAAAAAGAGCTTGATGTCTACTATGCAACTTTATTCTGGTAGACTCGTGTTGGCCCTCAAGCGTAGAGTTTTGTAGGACAGTAGCAATTTTCCCTCAAGTGGATGACCTAAGGTTTATCAATTCGTGAGAGGCATAGGATGAAGATAGTCTCTCTCAAACGACCCTGCAACCAAATACAAGAAATCTCTTGTGTCTCCAACACACCCAATACAATGGCAAATTGTATAGGTGCACTAGTTCGACGAAGAGATGGTGATAAAAGTGTAATATGGATGGTAGATATGTATTTTTATAATCTGAATAAATAAAAACAGCAAGGTAGCAAATAGTAAACGGGCACAAAAAAGGAATTGCAATGCTTAAAAACAAGGCATAGGGTCCGTACTTTCACTAGTGCAATCTCTCAACAGTGCTAATATAATTGGATCATATAACCGTCCCTCAATGTGCAATGAAGAATCACTCCAAAGTTCCTATCTAGCGGAGAACATAAGATGGAATTGTTTGTAGCGTACGAAACCACCTCAAAGCTATTATTTCCGATCAATCTATCCTAGAGTTCATACTAAAATAACACGAAGCTATTCTTTCCAATCGATCTAACAAAGAGTTAGTACTAAAATAACATCAAAGCAAATTCAGATTCATAATATTCAATCCAACACAAAGAACTTCAAAGAGTGCCCCAAGATTTCTACCAGAGAAACAAAGACAAGAATGTGCATCAACCCCTATGCATAGATTACCCCAATGTCACCTCGGGAATCCGTGAGTTGAGTGCCAAAACATATATCAAGTGAATCAATACGATACCCCATTCTCACCACGAGCATTCAATTGCAAGATATATATCAAGTGTTCTCAAATCCATAAAAGTGTTCAATCCGATAACAGCGAAATCTCAAAGGGAAAAACTCAATTCATCACAACCAGATAGAGAGGGGAAAACACCATATGATCCGACTATATTAACAAAGCCCGCGATACATCAGGATCGTGAAATCTCAAGAACACGAGAGAGAGAGAGAGAGAGATTAAAAACATAGCTACTGGTAAAAACCCTCAGTCCCGAGGGTGGACTACTCCCTCCTCATCGTGGTAGCCGTCGGGATGATGAAGATGGCCACCAGAGATGATTCCCCTCTCCGGCAGGGTGCCGGAAAGGGTCTAGATTGGTTTTCGGTGGCTACAGAGCCTTGCAGCAGTGGAACTTCTGATCTAGGGTTATTTCTGATGGTTTCTCTATTTATAGGATTTTTTACGTCGGTTTCACGCGAATATGGGCCTCGAGGTTAGCACAACCCACCGAGGCACGGGTAGGGGTTCAGGCGCGCCCCGGTGTCTTGTGCCCTACTCCTTCCCCTTCTGGTCCTTCCATGAAGCTTCGGGGGTCTCTTTTGTTACAAAAAAAATCGTCAAAAAGTTTCAGCTCATTTGGAGAATTTTCATTTCTACAGAAAAAACAACACCACAACAGTTCTGCTGAAAACAGCGTCAGTCCGGGTTAGTTCCATGCAAATCATACAAAACCATATAAAATTGTTGTAAATATGGCGTGAATACTTCATAAATTATAGATACATTGGAGATGTATCAACTACCACCTGGCCACAAGGCCTTGCGAGCGTTTCTCCAGGTTTATCAACAGCTCCAACTACAGTGTCTCTACGGTGGACACCACCAACGATGTAAAAGCGCTCAAGGTTTCAGGCTTGAAATGACAGAATCTTGTCAACATCCAGGACCAATACAAGGTCTGGGGCAGCGACAACAACAAACAGAAATCCCTGGTTGACCTCGCCTCAGCCATCATCGACCCCTACTAAATGAAGATGAAGGATGAGAGCAAGAAGGACAAGAACGCCCGACACAGTCTGTGCCATGAGAGATTGGATGAACAACACATCAAGAACGCGGCCAAGGACGCATACACAAGCTACGAGATGTACATGCGGATCGTTGACATGAGGGAGTGTCTTCTTCCTGCCCCAGACGAGGGATCAAGCTACATAGTAGTGGCGGGAGTGTCAAAAGAATTAGATGACTAGACAATTGTTTCTCCTAGTTTATAATGCATACAATTGTTTATTGAGGTGTGTGCTAATGATTTGTATAGTCACCCATGTAATTGGATATATATATATATGTTATTCTTCTGTGGACAGAGAAAATCACATAGCTTATTAGCAGCAATCGTCTGTGTTATTATTGGTCTTCGCCCGCATTTCTGATTACGGACTTGTTTGTCACATATCACACACATCTTGTTCAGTTGAACCATTTCTATTGTGTTGCCTAATCATACACAGTTCATTCTAGTGAACGGTATGCCGTACATCGCACACACCCTCATCTGGCTGCCCGTTTTTGTTGTTCTGCCTCATCGCAAACAGTTCTTCTGGATTAACTGTTTGCCACTCATCGCACACGCAACTCCAATATGAACCGTGTTTGATGTCACCATGATTGCAAATGTTTTGCATCTTTTTTTACAGTTTTATTACATCACCATTTGTGATTGATGCATCACACACAGTTTCGTCGAAGGGTCACTGATTCGACTGCCACATTTAGACCATCCTGGAGTAGTGTTAGAAGAATGATCATATTTAATCGCCCCAAGCTTGTTTGTTATACTTTGAGATAATATCGTATGAAATCAATTGTTATAACATAGAGTGTTAGCGTGTGTTTTAGTTGTCAGACCATGAGAGTATCATAGTCATTTCCTAGCATATAGTGGACTTTCGGGTTGCTCAAACGTAATCTGTAACACGTGATCGTAATGACAACCTATAGGTTCATCAAAAAGTTTTACAAGGGACTAGATAGCTCGATAGTAGAATTTGCTCCTCCGACAACAAAGAGATATTCTTATGGCCCTCTTGGTGTGATGGCATCAATCATCATCTGGCCAGACATAGGTGACTAAGTCACGAGATGCTGGAACACTTTAACGAGAAAGAAGAAGAAAATCGGTAACGAGGGTGATGGTATAGTGAGCATGTGCGTGACTCAGAAGGATACCGATGCTCCTTGGGTTTTTGTAAAGTATTTACATCACATGATAACCAAAGGTTCACTCAAATGTCATTCATGTAATCATAGGGATCGATATGGACGTCCATGGTTCCGCTATTGGTCATTGGACGAAGGAATTTTGTTAATGTCTATGTTTTGCCGAACCTATAGGGTCACAAGCTTAAGGTAGTCATGATCTACTGAGTGTTATTAGGATGAGAGTACAAAGGATTTATTTATGGAATTGTTTCATTAATATCCATAATAGTTTCAAGAGTCAACGGAAGCGTTCCGGGGTCACCGGAAGGGTTTATGAGTTTATTGGGCAATACCGGGTATTAACAATAAGTGCTAAATTAATAATAAAAGACTATAGTAGTTATTAGGAGGCTTTTATATTTAATTTAATATAAATGCGCCTTAAAAGACCAAGTGGTGGAAAGCTACTTGGGCCCAATTAGGAGGTGGCTCCCCTTCCCCCTTAGGCTGGAAAGGGGAGGCCGAATTGGAGGGGGTTTCCCCCTCCTCTTGGCCGAACAAAGGGGGGAATTTCCCCCCTTGTTTGGCACCTCCTCTCCCCTCTCCAACCTATATATACTAGATGATTTGGACCTTTTGAACACACAATTTTGGAGCCTCCTCTAGTTCATCTAGTTCTAGTTCTAGTTGGTCCTAGTTGACTAATTAGAGCTAGACCTAGTTCCTATGATCCTCGTGATTAGAAGCCCGATGTAGTTATAATCTCCTCCCTCTAATTCTCCGGCGACAATTGGCTCTGGATGGCAAAGGGCTGCTGGATCATGAAGATTGTAAGCTTGCAACCAAGTAGAGAGGCCATGCTTTCGGTCTTCCATTCGAGGGATCGTTCGAGAGCGATTCACGAGATTGTCATCAATGGTTCGAGGGACTGCAAGTATGATCTACACTGACTCGTCTACTTCTAATGCACTCCAATGTCGGTAATGATCGTTGAGCCAAACCCTATATGCATCTTCATATTGTTCGTGGGTGATTGTAGAGCAATTTTTTGTTTTCTGCTACGTCTCCCAATAGACCAAAGGCATGAAATGCTATGTAAGTCAGTCCTCGTAGTATTCACCCGCAACATGATACATTGCAGCCACTATGGTCAATACATTGAATGTATTGGCAAGTTCCACAGTTGATATGGAAGTCCTATTCACCTACATGCACTTTGGTTGGTGGAGTTCAAGGCTCTTTGCAACAAAATAGTTTTATCCAACTTTTGTAGTAGGTGGTCTACTCTAATAGCTGGACATACCATCTCACACAATAGTCCTAGAAAAACCATCTCAAACAGTCATCCATAATGCACATATATATGGGCCACCGTCTGACACGGCTGCCCTAGACCAACTCCACAAGTTAGCCATGATCTCACACCAAGCAACTAGGTTAGTCATTATTCCATTGTTAAACCCATCAAAATTTAATTAAGAAGTGATGAGATCAAGCTGACAATTCTCATAAGAGTTTCTCAAAAGTTGTCCATAACCGAGGACATGGTTAATCGTGATTAGTTTTTACACTCTAGAGAGATTTGTGTACCTTACCCGTGATTCCCAGCCACACCCTGCTACTACTAAACTTCACTTGTGAAGTAGCTAGGTAGACTAAGACGAGACTTTTGGGGAAGTAGTAGGCCATGCCCAATGGCAGACCCAGTCCAACCTACACACCTACATCTGCTGGTCATGCCTGAGGGGTTTCCACGACTTACTTGGTCAAGATAGAGCCCATATTGACTCACGATTACACATGGAAGCTACTGATTTTGAACTTGTACAATCCCTTTGAGCCTGGGCGGTCACCCACTGGTGATCTCCTCCTGCAGGTAAACCATAGACATGGACCTACGGGAGTCACCCCTGGTTTACCACCAAAGCAATATCGAACTACCACCCAGATGATTCATTAATTAAGTTGTTATTAAGTAGTCATCCGTAAAGTAACTTTTTGAATGTTGATCCCAATCAACGTAATAGCAGCTAAGCAACTACTCGATGGTCACAAGGTCAGGGTAGATGGACCTAAGTTTTCAACTACTGGGTTGATGTAGAATTTAGCAAGCTTAAACTCACACTCCTATCATGGCATTTCTACAATGCATTGCAAATGCTACGTAACATGGTCAAAGTGAAACTTGTCTTAGTTGTTGTTATCCCTAGTGCACTCCTCACACTCACAAGGGTTGCACTCCTCGTAATCTAACGTTAAAAGAAATAACACACAACACTCATAAGAACAGGATTCATGCAAAGGGAATACATGCATGAAAGCTCTTTAAGAAGCAATCACTCATCATAAGGTGTTGGTATAGTTTGGGTTTGGTTTCATGCAATTACTTAACCAAATTTTGAGCTTTAGCTTAATTTGCATTAAGGTTCTCATGTTTAAATTCAATTTAAGTTAAACTTAAACATAGTATTAAACATCCAAAGTAGTTTCAAATTGTTTGTATCAAGTTTAAACTATTTAAGAAATCTTAACTAAGTTCATTATCTTAATTTATTTAACAAAATAATGAATTTGAAAAGTGGATCACCTATTTGAATACAACTTGAACTATGTTTCAATTGAAGTTTCAAATATAACTCCCTAAAGTCAACATAGTCCAAATTTATCGTTTCTATATCTACTTACAAATTACTTAACCAAGTATTTCTCATTTCTGTATCTACTTACGAATTTTGTCCAAGTAAAACTAGGGTTACAACATTATATCAAACTATGTTTGAATTAGTTTGAACTATGTTTAAATTCTAAAAATCAAGATCAAATAAATTTACTAAGTGCTTAGCTAAACTGTCTAAACTAGTCTACAATCCAAGCTATTTACTTTTAGGTCTCCTTTAAAAACCTATTTGATTTACATTTAAATGAAAACTAGTTTTGTTTGTGTTCTCTTCATATTTATATTTTAAATTATTTAAAAATTAGCAAATAGTGGGCTAAGTTAAACTACATCACGCTAGCTTTAGTTTGCAAAAAGAAACAATCAATTTGCATTAATATTCTTCAAGTTATGTCTATTTTAAGATCTAAACCATTCTGTTTGAAATTCAAATTTACATTTCCAAAAATTCTATACAGCTTTTATTCCGTAAGGTTCATTCTGCAAAAAGAATCAACTAATTTGGACTTCTAGATAATTAGTTACAATGTTTTGAAGTTCCAAGGTCTTTTCTACAAAATTGCGAGCTATTTAAATTAAAATGAATTGTCCTAGATAATGTTTCAGATAAGGTTGGCTATTTGGCACTCTTTGATTCGCCAATACCAATTCAGAATAAAACGAAAATGTAACTGTCAGGTCCAATGGCTCTAATGAACATGTCGGAGTAAATGACCACGGGTAGCCTCATCAGCCCCCCATGGTGTTTCAAGACATCAGGGGCCGGCTGTGCCCCTCAAGAAAAAAAGACCCAAGCGTCGCTTTCTTTGCGGCCGGCTGGTCCAAGCGGCCGGCCACTAGAAGACGGCAAGGCTCAGAGGGCGGCCCCACAGTGGGCCGGCTCCTCGCAGACGGCCTCCAGAGAGGCCGGCTCCCAGCAGGCGGCCCCAATCGCCCTCAAAGTATGCACCACATTATGACGACGAGACGGGGTGTGGCTACAGCGACACCTGCCACCCTCGAATCTAGGGCAGAGCGTGGCTACAGTGCGGCGTACTGGGCGGACATCCCTCGTCTGGCAGCACTGTTGCCACGCAGCTCGTGCCATCACCCATGGCAGAGAAGGCCATGCTCCCACTACGAGCTGCCGGTACGGCCCCAGGCGGCGGGCCCTACCTGTCAGTGAGAAGCCAGAAGGCGGCGGGATCCGCCAACCGGCAAATGGGATGCCGACTCCCAGCAGCCAGCCTTCCCCCTTCCCTTGGAGTTTGTGTGCCATTAATCAGAAGAGACGGGGAGTGGCTATAGTGAACGCCTGCCAGGCGGCGGGTACTGTAGCCACGCTCCCCCCGACGAAGCACACATCATCAGCAGCATAGCCACAGTAATGAGCAGCCGGCAAGACCCGCAAGTGGCGGGCGCGGCCTGTCGGCGAAGTGCGAGACAGCCAGCGGGACCCACCAGGCGCGGGACCCAGCGGTCGGCGGAGAAGCCGGCATCTACAGACACTGACAGTCGGGTCCTACACCTGGTCGGATTACCATTGTACCCCTGGGGGGTAGGCCTATATAAACCCCCCAGGGCACCCACGCAAAGGGTTCAGCCTCACAGAAACTTAGCACACCCACAGACACATATAGAGGGAGTAAGCCAGGGCTAGCCTTGTTCTTCTTCCCCCTCTAGAGAAACAGCTAAAGGAGCAAGCTTGTATCCACCATTGTTGCTTAAGTGATCATGCGGAGACCCCGCAGAGCAGGAGTAGGGGTGTTATCTCATAGGAGAGTCCCGAACCTGTGTAAGATTCGCCAGCGGCCATGTTTGCGCCTTATCCTGTTTCCTGGCACTGGCGACGTATTATTAGCCCCCTCCATGATAAGCCATCCGTTGGCATATGTCGCACGACACCCCTGACATTTGGAGCCCACCGTGGGGCTAGGTGCACCATCGTCCGGAGATCTGTTCTAGACGGGAACCCTGTTCCTCCCTCACGAGCGCAGCCAGCCCGGCTCGCCCGATGGCGTTTGCGCCGACGCGCTGCATGGCGCAGAAGTCGCATGCGCGATAGCCAGCCTCACCGATCTCGTTGGCGAGCTTCACCTCTCCACCGAGCCCGCACCCGATGCGGGAGCAGCCAGCTCCGAGAGTTGCTTCGTTGACCTTCTCGGCAAACTTAACATCGCCAACGAGACCGCCACTGACCTGGAGTCGGTTGGTTCCACCGATCCGATGCTTGTCGACACCGATAGGGTTTCCTCCGACTCCTTCCCCACCAATGTGGTGGTCATCGACGACCCACTTCCTCGCGCGGAGAGTGGCAGCAGCACCGTCACAGAGGTGCTTGTCATCAGCCACAATGGGGCTTCCGGAGGAGCCGGCTAGGACCCATTGCAGGCGGCAATGCGAGACCTGTCCAGGCCCATTGTGACAGATGCGGATGCCGAGACGCTAGAAGCTTGCCGCGTCTCACTCGTGGAGAACGCCAAGAAGCTGGATACCATGAGACGCCTCTCGAGGCCTTCCAACGCGAGGTTGACCGCACTGTTGGCGGCACGCTGACTACTGCTGGGCCCAGCTGCGTTGGCACGGTCCGGCAGCGAGGCGGCATCGTCGCCAGCATGTTTGGGGTAGACCGCCCAGTCTACCCCACGCCTATGGAGAACATATGCGCTGCCCAGGCGGCAGCAGACGAGCTGGACCACCTGGAGGGCGGCAAGCGTCGCTACATGACGGAACACGTTCATCAGTTTATTGATGCGGCTGCCACGCAGCAAGAAGCCGGCTATCGCGCGGAAGAGCTAAACCAGCGGGTTGAGAACCCGCCCCTTCACCAAGAACATGGCGCAAACTCTCGGACGCCGACAGGCGGCGCCCGCGACAGACAAGACAAGGAGTCGGCTGCCAGCCGCAGCTGGACTCGCATCACCATCGAGCGTGACCAAGACGGCTGCCCATGAGCAGTTGAACGACAGGGCGACGATCCACCCCCTCTGCCTCCTCGAAGGGAGAGGCGCGCTTCCCCGTTGATGACCCACAAGTATAGGGGATCTATCGTAGTCCTTTCGATAAGTAAGAGTGTCGAACCCAACGAGGAGCAGAAGGAAATGACAAGTAGTTTTCAGTAAGGTATTCTCTGCAAGCACTGAAATTATCAGTAACAGATAGTTTTGTGATAAGATAATTTGTAATGGGTAACAAGTAATAAAAGTAAATAAGGTGCAGCAAGATGGACCAGTCCTTTTTGTAGCAAAGGACAAGCCTGGAAAAACTCTTATATAAAGGAAAGCGCTCCTGAGGACACATGGAAATTATCGTCAAGCTAGTTTTCATCACGCTCATATGATTCGCATTCGGTACTTTGATAATTTGATATGTGGGTGGACCGGTGCTTGGGTACTGTCCTTCCTTGGACAAGCATCCCACTTATGATTAAACCCTATTGCAAGCATCCGCAACTACAACAAAAGTATTAAGGTAAACCTAACCATAGCATGAAACATATGGGTCCAAATCAGCCCCTTACGAAGCAACGCATAAACTAGGGTTTAAGCTTCTGTCACTCTAGCAACCCACCATCTACTTATTACTTCCCAATGCCTTCCTCTAGGCCCAAACAATGGTGAAGTGTCATGTAGTCGATGTTCACATGACACCACTAGAGGAAAGACAACATACGTCTCATCAAAATATCGAACGAATACCAAATTCACATGACTACTTATAGCAAGACTTCTCCCATGTCCTCAGGAACAAACGTAACTACTCATAAATCATATTCATGTTCATAATAAGAGGGGTATTAATATGCTTAAAGGATCTGAACATATGATCTTCCACCGAATAAACCAACTAGCATCAACTAGAAAGAGTAATCAACACTACTAGCAACTCACAGGTACCAATCTCAGGCTTTGCGACAAAGATTGGATACAAGAGATGAACTAGGGTCTGAGATGAGATGGTGCTAGCGAAGATGCTGATGGAGATTGACCCCCTCCCGATGAAAGGGTCGATGGTGATGATGTTGGTGATGATTTCCCCCTCCCAGAGGGAAGTTTCCCCAGCAGAACAGCTTCGCCGGATCCCTAGATTGGTTCCGCCAAGGTTCCGCTTCGTGGCGGCGGAGTTTCGTCCCGTGAGCTAGCTTATGATTTTTTCCTCGACGAAAGACTCCATATAGCCAAAGATGAGCATCGGAGGGCCACCAGGGGGCTCACGCGGCAGGGGGGCGCGCCCCCCACCCTCGTGGACGGTGGGTGGCCCCCCTCTAGTACTTCTTTCGCCCAATATTTTTTATATATTCTGAAAATAATTCTCGTGGAGTTTCAGGACTTTTGGAGATGTGCAGAATAGGTCTCTAATATTTGCTCCTTTTCCAGCCCAGAATTCCAGCTGTCGGCATTCTCCCTCTTCATGTAAACCTTGTAAAATAAGAGAGAATAGGCATAAGTATTGTGACATAATGTGTAATAGCAACCCATAATGCAATAAATATCGATATAAAAGCATGATGCAAAATGGACGTATCAACTCCCCCAAGCTTAGACCCCGCTTGTCCTCAAGCGAAAGCCGAAATCGAAAAATATGTCCACAAGTTTAGAGATAGAGGTGTCGACAGAATAAAATACAGACATGAGGGCATCATAATCAGTCTTAGAACAACAACATTTATATATATATTGTCATATGACCTCTTATGCTAAAGTAACAATTCATTCACATACTCAAGTATGAATCAGAAACTTCATTGAAAACCAACAAACTATAATCTCAGTCATTGAAGCAATTGCAATTTATCATAACATAGGAAAGACTCAATATAAGAGCTTCTCAGCAAGTCCACATACTCAACCATCATTTATTCTTTCACAATTGCTGACACTCACGCGATATTTATGGTTACGAAGTTTTAATCGGACATAGAGAAAGATAGGGGCTTATAGTTTTGCCTCCCAACTTTTTACCTCAAGGGTAATGTCAAGAATAATAGTTCATGAAAACTCACATGCAAGTAGCTATATATACCTGGATCTTTCCAACACATTGTGCTTGCCAAAGGATAAAATGTAAAAAGGAAAGGTGAAGATCACCGTGACTCTTATATAAAGTAATAGATAAGAATAAAAGATAGGCCCTTCGCAGAGGGAAGCAGAGGTTGTCATGTGCTTTTACGGTTGGATGCACAAAATCTTAGTGCGTAAGAACGTCACTTTATATTGCCACTTGTGATATGGACCTTTATTATGCAGTCTGTCGCTTCTATTTCTTCCACATCACAAGATCATCTAAAGCTTATTTTCTCCACACTAATAAATCATACATATTTAGAGAGCAATTTTTATTGCTTGCAATGATGACAACTTACTTGAAGGATCTTACTCAATCCATAGGTATATATGGTGGACTCTCATGGGAAAACTGGGTTTAAGGATACTTGGAAGCACAAGTAGTATCTCTACTGGGTGCAAAGAATTTGGCTAGCATGAGAGGGAAAGGCAAGCTCAACATGTTGGATGATCCATGACAATATAATTTATCTCAAATGTAAGAAAACATAACCCATTATGTTGTCTTCCTTGTCCAACATCAACTCTTTAGCATGTCATATTTTAATGAGTGCTCACAATCATAAAAGATGTCCAAGATAGTATATTTATATGTGAAAACCTCTCTTTCTTTATGTCTTCCTATTAATTGCAACGATGACCGAAACTATGTTTGTCAACTCTCAACAACTTTTATTCATCATACTCTTTATATGTCAAGTCATTACTCTCCATAAGATCCATCTGATCTCTTTATTTCTTTTTATTTCTTTTTCTTTTATTCTATTCCCTCGAGATCATAGCAAAATAATCAAGCCCTTGACTCAACACTAATATTTATTATATGTAGCTCACGGACTTGATTACATAGAAGGATCATAAAGCAAAACTCAAAACTAGATCATACTAAAACTTTATTCTACTAAATCAAGATATTACCAAAAGGATCGAACTAAGAAAAACGGTAAAGATAAAAGTGTGATGGTGATACGATACTGGGCCACTCCCCCAAGCTTCGCAGTTGCTAAGGGGAGTGCCCATGTGACGCCCGGATAATTAAGCTACAGTAATCTCTGCTAACAATGTCACGCCACCACGATTACCGTTGTTAATCTCTGATGATTCAATCCCGTTCGGATTCAAATTCAAATAACAAGTGAAATTCAAAACTTCTCAAACATGAAAACTAAAATGTTCATCATGTGGCAAATAATCCCTAACTAACTTTGGTGTTGAAACCACACCTTTATAAAATGTTTAAATAATATCAGATGAATAAAACAGCAGCAAAAACAACTATTTAAATACCTTGTGTAATTAATAAAATGTCAAACTGATTTATTTGAGGACTAGACTTTTTGTGACCATGGACTAAGCTGGAATACTAATTTAGATGACAACTGTATATTTTTACTAAAACTAAAATATCAGGAAAAAAACTAAAACATAAAAGGTAAAGTAAATTAAAAAAATAAAAAAGAAATAACCCCCCCCCACGCTGGGCCAACCGGCCCAGCTATCCAACTGGCCGGCCCAATCGGCCCCTCTCTGCCCTACAAGGGCACCCCGGCCCAAACCCTAGCGAAAACCAAACACTCTCTCCCGCATGATCCCCCACTCCTCCTCGTTCCCTCCTCGCGCCCTCACCGACGACACACACACACACATGCGCACATGGGAGGGTCGCATCTGTTCGATCCCCCTCCTCTCGACGCGCCCGCGCCTGAATGCCGCCGCCAGCCAGCGCCGAGCACCGCACCTCCCGACCTCCGTCATTGCGCCGCTGTCCTCGCCAGGACCTGGCGGGATCTCGCGCCACCCTGTCGTCCTTGTCTCCTCGCCGGACGCGACCTCGACTCTTCCCCGAGCCCACTGCCTAACCCTTACGGCCCCCGTGAGGTCACCCTCTCCTCCTCTCTCCCTCGCGCGTGCCCGTTGGCCGTCCACCGCGCACGCACGCATCCACGCCCGCCCGTGCTACCCACTCGCCGGCCCCTGCCCTCGTTCGTGCCCTGACCGCATCCACCGTCATGCACCTGCTACGCCCGCAAGCCCCGCGCTCGTCTGCTGCTATGTACTGCTGATGTCTGCGCGTTACTGCTTCTGCTGAAGCTGCCGCCCCCAGTTGCGCTGCTACCTCCCGCTGCTTCTGCCGCTGCGCACATAGCTGCCGACGGCTGCTGGTGCACGCGCCCGCTCCGACCGCCCCCTCGCTTCGGTCCGTGTCCGCCCGCTCAATCTGCAGCCACGCTCTCGCCCCGCCATGGTCACGCGCCCGCGTCACCTGCCGTGGACATGCTCCTGCCGCCTCCACCTCTTGCTCCCCTGCGTGCTCGCCGTCGCTCGCTCCCCCTGCGGCCCCTGATGCGCACTGCTGCTACCGCGCCTCGCTGCTGCATCCGCCGCGCCACCCGATGTTGCACGCTACGGCTCCGGCTCCGCCGCCGCTGCCGCGCCGCCCCGCATGCTGCCTTCCTCCGCCACTCGCCTACGCCCCGACGGCCTCCAAGCTCGTCTCGCGTCGCCGTGCCGCAGCCACCGGCCGGGTTCGCCCGCCCCACGCGCCCCTTTCTGGCTAGGCGTTAGCGCCCGCTAACCGCGCCCGTTAAGGCCCCCAGGGGCCTATGACAAAGGGGCCCCACCGCCCCAGAACGTTTTATAAAAAAAGATAAAAAAATAAATCTTAAAAACTAATTAATTAATTAATTAATTAATTCTATTTAGATTAACCTAATCATTAGGTAAATTAATTAACTCTATTTAATTAACCTATTAATTAAACAGTCAATGACGAACGGGAGCCACACGTCAGTTGACCAGTCAACGCCTCTGTTGACTGCTGACGTCAGCGTGCACTGTTCTAGATAATGTTAAATTAAATTAATTAATTAAATGCTAAAATTGATTAAATATTTTAAAATCAATATAAAATAAACCGTAGCTCAGATGGAAAAACTTTGTACATGAAAGTTGCTCAGAACGACGAGACGAATCTGGATATGCAGCCGCTCCGTCCTCCACACATCGCTAGCATATCGAACTCGCAACTTTCCCCCTCCGGTTCATCTGTCCAAAAATGCGGAACACCGGGAACACTTTCCCAGATGTTTCCCCCCTTCGTCGGTATCACCTCCTACCGCGTTAGGGCACGCCTGGAACCGTTACTTATCTTGACATGCATATGTTTGCATTATATTTATTGTTTCTTCCCCCTCTTCTCCCGGTAGACCCCGAGACCGGCGCTAATGCCACCAAGTACGACTATGTCACCGACGACCCTTCTTCTTATGCAACAGAGCTTCCAGGCAAGCCCCCTCTTGATCACTAGATATCGCCTATTCCTTTTCTCTACTACTTGCATTAGACTAGTGTAGCATGTTACCTGAGGGAGTCCTGGATTAGGGGGTGTCCGGATAGCCGGACTATACCTTCGGCCGGACTCCTGGACTATGAAGATACAAGATTGAAGACTTTGTCCCGTGTCCGAAAGGGACTTTCCTTGGCGTGGAAGGCAAGCTTGGCGATACAGATATGTAGATCTCGTACCATTGTAACCGACTCTGTGTAACCCTAGCCCTCTCTGGTGTCTATATAAACCGGAGGGTTTTAGTCCGTAGGATGGACAACAATCATACCATAGGCTAGCTTCTAGGGTTTAGCCTCTCTGATCTCGTGGTAGATCTACTCTTGTACTACCCATATCATCAATATTAATCAAGCAGGACGTAGGGTTTTACCTCCATCAAGAGGGCCCGAACCTGGGTAAAACATCATGTCCCCTGCCTCCTGTTACCATCCGCCTAGATGCACAGTTTGGGACCCCCTACCCGAGATCCGCCGGTTTTGACACCGACATTGGTGCTTTCATTGAGAGTTCCTCTGTGTCGTCACTTTTAGGCCCGATGGCTTCTCCGATCATCAACAGTGATGCGATCCAGGGTGAGACTTTTCTCCCCGGACATATCTTCGTATTCGGCGGCTTTGCACTGCGGGCCAATTCGCTTGGTCATCTGGAGCAGATCAAAAGCTACGCCCCTGGCCATCAGGTCAGATTTGGAAGTTTGAACTACACGGCCGACATCCGTGGAGACTTGATCTTCGACGGATTCGATCCACAGCCGAGCGCGCCGCACTGTCATGATGGGCATGATCTAGCTCTGCCGCCGAACAGTGCCCTGGAGGCCGCACCTGTGTCCGCTCCGACCCCTAGCTCGGAGCCGATCACACCAATCGAGGATGGGTGGTTAGACACCGCCTCGGGGGCTGCAATCTCTACGGCGATCAAGCCGAACACCAGCCTTGTCCTCTGCGAAGCCCGTGACTCCAAGGTGCCGGACTCCTCTCCGGACTCCGAGCCCTCCGCGCCCCTACCGATCGAATCCGATTGGGCGCCGATCATGGAGTTCACCACCGCAGACATCTTTCAGCACTTGCCCTTCAACGACATTCTGAATTCACTCAGGTCTCTCTCTTTGTCAGGAGAGTCCTGGCCGGATTATGACCGGCAGGATTGGGATGTGGACGATGAAGAAATTTGATGCCCACCCACCACCCACTTCGTAGCCACTGTCGATAATTCAAACGACGTGCTCGACTTCGACTCCGAAGACATCGACGATATGGACGACAATGTAGGAGATGAACATGAACCAACGCCTATAAGGCACTGGACAGCCACCTCATCTCATGATGTATACATGGTGGACACACCCAAAGGAAGCGACGACGAGGAACAAAGGGATGCAACGAGGGATCGTTCACTCGAAAAGCAATCAAAGTGGCGACGTAAGCGCCGCTCCAAGCCCCGCCTCGACAGAGATAGCAGCCATACAGACCCAGCCATAGAGCAGAACGAGCCGGCAGCCGACGAACATCCCTTCGAGCAAATGTCCGAACAGGGCAACTTGGATAAACAAACCGAACACCCCATCCCCGGCGAAAACAACAGTCCGGACGACCTTACGCCGGATAGGCACATGGAGCAGAAGAACCTCCACAAAAGGCTCGTCGCCACTGCGCGTAGCCTGAAAAAGCAGAAGCGGGAGCTCAAAACTGCGGAAGATGCACTCAGAATCAGATGGAGCAAAGTACGCAACACCGCAGACAAATATGGCGGCAGTCGCCGCACAAAAAGCTATCCAAAGCGAAAGCTACTGCCTGAATTTGACGAGGAGGCCTTAGAGCCCCCTCAGTCAAAAAATAGGAAAGCCACCCGGTCGGATAGACGACCGCATGGCCAGCATGGAGCGGCAAGCGGCGCCGCACACAAGCCGGCACGCGATCCACCAAAGGATCCGCATCAAAAAGATGGCCCAGCCAGATCTATCTACGGGACAAGAAAGCAAGCTCTATTAAGCAATGCAACACAACAAATATCCGAACATCACGACACACCCAAATATAGGGGTGCCGCACACCCCCTATGTTTCACCGATGAGGTGCTGGACCATGAATTTCCAGCGGGATTCAAGCCCGTAAACATAGAGGCGTACGACGGAACAACAGACCCTGGGGTCTAGATCGAGGATTATATCCTCCACATACACATGGCCAGAGGAGATGACCTCCACGCCATAAAATACTTACCCCTCAAGCTTAAAGGGCCAGCCCGGCATTGGCTCAAAAGCCTTCCAGAAAACACCATTGGAAGTTGGGAAGAGCTTGAGGATGCTTTTCGTGCAAATTTTCAAGGGACCTATGTTTGCCCTCCAGATGCAGACGATCAACAGCCTGGAGAGTCAGCCCGGAAATTCTGGAACAGATTTCTTACTAAAAAGAATCAGATAGTCGACTGTCCGGACGTCGAAGCCCTAGCAGCTTTTAAGCATAACGTTCGAGACGAATGGCTCGCCAGACACCTCGGCCAAGAAAATCCAACAACAATGGCCGCATTAACAAGCCTCATGACCTGCTTTTGTGCAGGAGAGGACAGCTGGTTGGCAAGATATAGCACCAGCTACCCAAGTACATCCGAAGTTAGGGGTGGAAACGGAAAACCCCGACGCCGCAAGGAACAGCGCCGGAATAAGAGAAACAGCCCAAAGAGCACGGCGGTCAACGCCGGATTCAAAAGCTCGCGGTAGAATCAGAGAAAGCCGCCCCTCAAGGATAACAGGGACGAGCTATCCAACTTAAACAAAATCTTGGACAAGATATGTCAAATACATAGTACTCCCGGGAAGCCTGTGAACCATACCCACAGAGATTGTTGGGTTATCAAGCAATCCGGCAAACTCAATGCCGAACACAAGGGGCTCGACACACCAAGTGAGGACGACGAAGAACCCCACAAGCAGAGCACCAGGAAACAAAAGGATTTTCCACAAGAAGTCAAAACAGTAAACTTACTTCACGTGACGAACAGAATGGCGCCAACAGAGATATGCGCCATATGGCCTATCCCAAAGGAGTCTCGCCAATGGTTGTTAAAACCAATCACCTTCGACCATCAGGATTACTCTAGAAGTATCCGGAACGCAGGCTGGACTGCCTTGGTATTAGATCCAATAATCGGCGGACTCCACTTTACAAATGTCCCGATGGACGGCGGAAGTGGTCTAAACCTGTTATACCAGGACACAATCCGCAACATGGGGATAGACCCAACAAAAATTCGCCATTGCAAAACCTCCTTTCAAGGGGTAATGCCAGACCCGGATGCCCGTTGTATGGGTTCTCTCCGGCTAGAAGTTATGTTCGGCTCCCCCGATAACTTCCGTCACGAACAGCTAACTTTTCACATCGCCCCATTCTCAAGTAGCTATCAAGCACTGCTGGGGCACGAAGCTTTCGCCCGCTTTAACGCAATACCGCATTATGCATCTCTTACACTTAAGATGCCCAGTCCACGAGGCATCATCACATTAAAGGGAAAACACTAAGTGTTCCTCCCGTGCGGAAGACAGTGCCGCTGCCTTGACAGCCCCACAATAAAGCGGCTTCACCAGCCAAAGCACCTAAACAGGTCGTTAAGACCACGGACATGGCTAGACGAATCCGGCATAAACATACAATTGATAAAGGCTTAATAGCCGTATACCCCTGTACTAGGGGCTCCGTGCATATAAAACAAGAGACAATAAAGCTCAATTTTACCCATTTTGATTTATACTTTGTTTATTTAGTATAACTCATGTTCGGCACGATATTTCTTTAACTAAGTTCCTCTCTTTTACAGATGAACACCGTGCTACGCCCGTCCAGGATACGGCACAACGGAGACACAGGCGCAGACGTGCAGCAGGGACTCGTTCCAAGGATTCTTTTCAGAGTAAGACCCTGCGTAAACCTTTTTTACTCTCTTGTTGATACACATCCCCTGGTTTCTTGGTATAACCAAGGAGGAGGCTGGCGTTTTGGCATGTGGCCACATCAGAGTTTTTGCGCGTACCTGGACACTAGGGGCTTATTACTAAGGGCGCTATCCCGCCCGCCCTCATAAAGACCGAATACCTTAGGGAGTGTTCGGCGTCGCGAGTTTGGCCGTATATGCATCAGCTCTGAATCATGTCTTTGGTCAAATGTTCGGTTTGCCCGGCTCCTGTGTTTTGCTGCCTTACGTTCCTCCCTATCGGCTAAGGCGGCACCAGGAGAACTACTGCGATTGTGCCCCAGTTCGGCCAGGCGAGCACCTCAGTAGAGAAAGCTGAAAACTGACTGTCATGATATAGCGTGAGACTGGTCAACCACTCGATGACTTACCGGAATCTTTAGGATTCCTCCGCATTAACGAAGGGCCGTTTCCCGGCCAGGCACATACGCGCCCCGAGTTCGGGCGAGCGCGGGCGCCACCAGGGGCTATATAAGTAGCCTCACTGTCAAACTCCTATGGCTAAGTGAAAGTGATAAAGCATCATAGTCCGATTGCCTAGTTCGCTGCGCTATCACCTCCTTTGTAGGACCAAGACGTTGGATCAAGTGTGAAAATGTGCCTTCTGCGAACACCCCCGCATTATGTGCGTGGGGGCTAAAGCCGACGACTGCCATCTTTCAGATTATATATACATATATGTTAAACGGCCGCACAAGAGGTATTATAATACTTGCAGGCACAAGTATAAAAAGCTTCTACAATTTATCAAAATATTGTTTTACAATAATATATGCTATTCGAATATAGTATCCTTCGAGCACTGCGTCTCTATTAAACGAGCGCCTTGCAGAACTTCCTGAAAATAGTGCTTGGCAGGTACTCGGCTTCCATCCGAGTCTGGGGATGCAACAGCGGTGGCCTCCATTTCCGCTCAGTATGTCTTGACACGGGCAAGAGCCATCCGCGCACCCTCTATGCACGCTGACCTCTTCACCGCATTGATATGCGGCGCCTCACCAAGGAACCGCTGCACCAAGTTGAAATAACTTTTCGGCTCTGGCCTCTCTGGCCACAGATGACTCATGACATACTTCATGGCGAGTCCGGACAACCTATTTAGCTCGGCCCATTCGGCCAAATGATCGGCTAATGACAGTGGACGCTCTGGATTGTGGAACTGCAACCAAAAGAGCTTTTCCACTTCCCGATGTTCTTGATCTCGGAAGTGTTCGGCCGCATCTGCGGCACTCACTGCCAAGTCCAGATAGGTGTCCGCCGTACTCCACATCCGGTTTAACGGAGCATGTTTAGGATCACAGAACGTCCTCCGCAGCATAAAGGGCTTTCCAGCCGCGATCTCTCCGGCCTGACGCAGCTCCTCCTTCATAGCTCTCATCGCAGAGCGAGCATCCTTGGCATCGGCAATGGCCTTCTCCAGGTCCGTCTGTTCCGCCTGATCTTCTTTTTCAAGAAGCTTGCAACAGTTAGCAGCGCTCTTCAGCTTCACAGCCATCTCGGCCATTTGCTTCTTGCTTCGGCAGTGAGCATCCTATTCGGCTTTCAGCTCTTCAATTGCCTTTCCGGTAGCCGCATCACTTTTTCTGGCTTGCTCCTTGGCTTGGGCAAGTTCCGCCCGAAGATTCTCCATGGCAGCAGCACCATCTGCATCAAGCGCACACATTGTAAGATACTGGCATAAAGCTCCTCTTACCAGGTGCCACCGGAGTAATTACATACCTTGTGCCTCGTCAAGCCGCTTGTTGACAAGCGCGATGTCGGCATCTGCCACGTCAAGTTGCCGCTTTAGCTCGGCAAATTCATCAGTCCGGTTGGCCACCCGACACTTCGCCACCTACGTATGAAGGCGGCATATTATACCTGGGATTATGATCCTCTACGCACCGTCACTTTTGACAATGCACAGAGTCTCAGGGGCTACTATCTACACAAGGCGCATCTTATTTATGCGCAACTGTCCAAAAAGGGTATATTATTTCACGTACCTCAAAACCTGTCAGTAAACTCCTGACGGCCTCGTGCAATCCGCTCTCCACGGATGAAATCCTCTAATCACCATACCCATCAATGCACGGTGCTCCTCTGAGATAGATGCTCGCCCTAGCGGATCCTTCAGCTCCTCCGACCGTGCACCAGACGGTGCCGGACTCGTCCGATGGCCCTTTTCGAAGGCCGGACGCGGAGGGCTTTGGGGGGCCATATGACTACCTTCCGGCCCTGCCAGATTCGGAGAAACCCTCCGCGACGATACCTCAGGGTCGCCCGCCTCGCAAGGCGGTACAGCAGGGGGAGGCGTTCCGCTCTCCATCATCTCCAGAAGAAGATCCCCCGAAGACGAGCTCTGCTGAGAAGGGCTAAGGTCCGAGCTACAAGGTAAATTTTTGATTACTTTTCTCAGATATAAAGCAAGGATTTCTCTCATTTCCTAAAAAGAAAACTCCTCTCTACTTACGACTCGGTGGAGGGCTGATCCCCTTGAGGGCATAATTCGGTCGAAGTATCCCCTAGCACAGGACCCTCGGACGAAGATTTCTTCCCCCGCTTTGAGGCCATGGTCTCCGGGTCTTCAGAGGCGGTCCTCTTCTTCCCCTGAGGAGAGGAATTTTTGATTCCTCCCTTCCAAACAGCCTCCTTCGAGGAGGCCGTAGCTTCCTTCTCCCCTCCCTCGCTTTCCTCCGAAGGCACAACCTCCAACATCCTGACTAGCACGGGACCCGGCGTGGTCTCGGGGAGGGGGCCAGACACCTGATTAGCTTTGCTTTCGCTATCCACTTGTCGGCGTTCTGGGAACGGGGGTCCCCAGACTTGCCTGCCTGCGGCCTGCGGCGTGGCTCAAAAGGGGGCCCAGCACGGCCCGTCTTCATCAACACAGATCCAAGACCCTCACGAGGGGCCAAGCCTCGCGGGGCGGACGACACGGAGCTTCCTCAGGCACGGCCTCATCAGGCTGGCTCGCGAGGAGGCGGAGAGATCAAGGCGGGGTACCTCACGAGGTGCCCGTGACGCAAGCCATGACGACCAAAGGCGCCAGGCGGGCACCAGCCGCGCAGTGTCCTCCTTTCCTCTTTGGTGCAAAGGGAGCAAGCGCAGGCGAGAGCATCAAGCAAAGGCACTCGTTTCGGTGCAACGAGACCAAGACCAGTCCAACGGCAGGGAGGAAGTCATTGTGGAGCCCAAGCCAGCATCACCACCAGAGCCTTTGGCAGGCGAGGACCAACTTTAGTCAGGATAAGTGTACCAGATGTTCCCCTTCAAAATGGCCAATTGTTGGCGCCCTTCCCGCTCAATATTTGGGAAGAGGCCCAGGGCCTTTGCCTATAAATAGGACTAGCCACCCACAGGGTAGAAGAGAGATGGGAGATCGGATCGAAATTGGAGAGAGAATCGAGAAGAGAGAGAGAGAGAGAGAAGGGTGACTGAACTCCTCCTAGCAGTTCATCCCCCCAGCCAAGAATAGACCCTCGCGAGGCTGTTCTTCCTTGTATTGCTCATCATCATCAGCCCAAGAGGCAATCCACCACACCACACACTGGAGTAGGGTATTACACCACAACGGCGGCCCAAACCAGTATAAACCCTGTGTCTCTTGTGCTGTTCTTTCCATAGCTTAGATCTTAGCGAGGCGAAGGGGTGCATGTAGGTAGAAGGCAAAATCTCTGCGCGCACCCCAGTGTTCGAACCTCAAGGGTCTGCAGGAACCCGAAATCCGACATTTGGCGTGCCAGGTAGGGGTGCGCCGGAATTCGTCTTCCACCACCCCGTTCTCCTCCGACCATCGCGTCCATGTCTCACGCTCGTCGGGCCCGCGCCGAGCGCCGGGCCGCTCTCGCTTCCCGCGTCGCCCAGATGGCTCCTGTCGGCGGGCGTCCTCGCCGTTCCCCGTCACCTGTCGTCAACACCGCCACCGGCCCGGCGGAGACGAGCAACAAGCGTCGTCTCAACATCCGTCCATGCGGCAAGACGGCCGCACCGCTACTCCCTCGCTCACCCCAGCTGGTTCTTCGTCCCGTGCGCTCCGCGCACCCATGGAGGCTCGAGCTATGCTCATCGCGGAAAACGAGCTCCTGTGCTACCGTCCCGTCGACGATGTCTACGAAGAATGGCTCGACCGCGTCGCCGAGCTCGTCCGCGCCGCAGGGGGCTCTCCTGTGACGTCCGTTCCGCTGCACCGCACCCCGCCCCGCGCGAGCGACGAAGCTCCGGGGGCGCCCCAGCCGCCTCCTCCTCAAGAAGGCGCCATGGCTCCAAGGCGCGTGGCCCCTGGGCAGAACCCGCTCCGTCAGGTGCCAGCGCGGCAAGAGCAGAGCTGCCAAGAAGTCCCTCGCCCGCAAGAAGCTGCTCGGGCGCTCCCTGCTCCAGCACGTCGCGACCATGCTCCTGCTCCCGCACGTCAAGACCCCGCGCTGCTCCCAGCTGCAGCGCGTGGGGACATGCAAGACCAAGCTCTCCGTCACCCAAGGCCTCCCGTGGCCACAGCAGGCTGTCGTGCCTTCACCACCGAGCTACGCAGCGTCGCGTGGCCCGGCAAGTTCAAGCCGGACCTGCCTGCTCGTTACGACGGCACGGCCGACCCTGCGGAGTTCCTCCAGCTCTATGAGCTGGGCATCGAAGCTGCCAACGGAGACGAGAAGGTCATGGTGAACTGGTTTCCCATGGCGCTCAAGGATGGGGCCCGCACCTGGCTCCTGAACCTGGCTCCAGGCACGATCTCCTCCTGGGACGAGATGCGCACCCGCTTCATCGCCAACTTCCAAGGTACTCGCGACCGGCCACCCGCCGTGAGCGACATGCGCCGCATCAAGCAACAACCCGGAGAGACCCTGCATAAGTACATCCAGCGCTTCAACAACGCACGCCTCAAGATTCCCAAGGTGACCGAGGAGGCCATCATCTCAGCCTTCTCCGACAGCGTGCGCGATGTCAAGATGAAGGAGGAGCTGGCGATGCATGAAGACCTGTGCACTTCCTTGGAGTTGTTCAACTTGGCAACCAAGTGCGCCAGGGCTGAGGAAGGGCGTCTCTCCCTCCTCGAGCTGCCTGCCGCAGACCCAGAAGAGAAGAAACCCAAGGCCAAGGATGTGAAGCGCAAGGGGGCTGCCATGCTCGTGGCAGAACCAGACACCAAGTGGGGCAGAGACCAGCCCGAATCTTCCAAGGGCAGTCGGTACTGTGTGTACCACGACCTCCACACCCACAACACCAACGAATGTCAAGAGCTCCGAGCCGTGCGAGAAGGAAGGATCGGCCGTCGCCCCGACCGCGGTGACCGGGGCTACGGTCGAGGAGGAGGAAGGAACGCAGGATGCTGGGAAGACCGCTGCCCACACCAAGGGTGGCGCGATCGACCTCGCGAGGATCGCTGGCAAGACCCGCCTCGCGAGGGAGACTGGAGGGATCATCCTCGCGAGGATCGCCCGCCAGGCAACGCATGCCTCCCTCCGCTGCCGCCGCAGCCAAGGAGAAACGAGGACCGCCATCAGGACGAGGGGGCTGGGGGCTTCCAGGAGCCGCGCGCGATCGCCTGCATCCTGGGCGGGGCTCAAGCACCAGCCTCTCAATGCATCTTCAAGCAGTTCGCCCGCGAAGTGAATGCAGTCCTTCCCAAGCTCGAAGCCACGCGCCCTCTCAGGTGGTCGGCGTGCGCCATCACGTTCAGCTCAGCAGATCAGCTCAAGTGTGCGGCCACAGCCGGAGTCCTCCCGATGCTTTGTTCCCCAATCATCAGCAACATGGTGGTCACCAGGACCCTCATCGATGGCGGGGCAAGGCTCAATGTCCTGTCCGTGGAAACATTCAACAATCTCCAAGTGCCCTACAACCAGCTTCAGCCAACCAAACCTTTCTCCAGAGTCACCGACGGCTCCACGGTCCCGATTGGGCAGGTCCGCCTCCCTGTCACCTTCGGGGCACGCGACAACTACCGCACTGAGCTCATCGACTTCGACGTCGCTCACATTCGCCTGCCGTACAACGCCATCCTTGGGTACCCAGCGCTGGCCAAGTTCATGGCCGTAACTCACCACGGCTACAACGTTCTCAAGATGCCAGGAAGTGGCGGAGTCATCACGGTGCCCTGTGAAGAGAAGGACGCGGTGTGTTCCCTGGAACGAGCCTTTTAGACCGCATCGCTGGAAGACCCGGATCGCGGAAGTAGGAGGCTTCCCGAGACCGCCCCCAAGAAGAAGAAGACATCGTCCGGCCCGGCCCCTCAGGAGGCAGGCCCCTCAGGGCCCGCGCCTGCCCAGGGGAACCTCCTTCCATCGCATAGGAAAGCGCGCCCGGCGCCCTCCTCAGGCAGGGCTCGGGGGCTCTCCCCTGGAGGGCCACCGACCTGGCTAAGGTCACGAGGGAGGCGCTTGGGCACCACATGGAGGCTTGTTTCGAAGCACGTTTCCCTCAAGAAGGAGTAAGGCAAGGAGGGCCAGGCCCTCAGGAGTTCGTCAGCAAGGCCATTCAGGACCTACAGGAGTCAAGAGTCATGAGAGGCGGCTGCCGCCTACCAGTTGTGGCTCCCCATCCAGGCGAGGATGGTGGGCTGCACGTCTGCATCGACATACGAGGGCTCAATCGAGTCGCCTCTCTGGAGCGCCTCTGGCCCTTGCGATGGGGCGCTGTGAAGGTCCACCCCACAGCTACATTCGCATGCCTTACGACTTGCCGAACGCAGCTGCCACGTACCAGCGCCTCATGAGGGGCATCATGGAGGCTCAAGAGGCCAGGCGTTCCGCAGCCCTGGCGGAGATGGAGATGGTTCACGAGGAGCCACCAGCGCCTCCGGAGCCTCCCGAGGCCCCTGGGCCTGGGGGCTCATGAGGATCGTCTTCCGCAGCCCACCGAGTCTGCTACGCCAACACTCCTTCGTCCTCAACATCATCAGGTGACATCTTTCAAGTTTCATTTCCAGCTGGGAGCGCCCCCCAGGGCTGCATTATTCCTAGGCCGCGTGGGTCCGTCCCTGCGACATGTATCCCTTTTATTTTATGTTAGCTTACCTTGTTGGGGGCGCCCCTCGGGCTGCATCATCCCCAAGTCGCTCGGGCCTGACCCAGTGATGTCCGCCTTCCCATCATCTATTTGAATGAATCCACTCCTTCGCGGCTAATGTGTTTGACCTAGTTGCCCGCTCAACTGACGCCAACTGACGGAGCTGCTCCCAAACAGCACGACGCTTGCGCATGGGTCCGTCCCTACAATGCCGACAAACCTAAATGGCTGAGCTCTGGCCGTGGCAGCCCCGCATGGCGCCAACTCGTCAAGCCTTCAGTGCCTCATCGCCCCTCGGAAGCAACCAATGGCTGACTGTCAATTGTCATGGCAACCCCTCGTTCTTTCTATGATGGGTCTACAGGATCTCCTAAAGGAGCTGCGTCAGGCGAGGCCCTTGCGGTGTCTCCTTCACTCTCATCCGCGCGAACCGCTTACACGTTAAAGGGGGGGTGCCTGAGCATCGCGACTCAGGGATCCTACTGGCTCTCCAGCCCTCACCCTCTGGCCTTGTCCACGGCATCGCGACCTGGCATACCAGCGACGGCTGAGACTCGCTCGAGGGCCGGGACCCGAGGACGTAGAGCAGAAAGGGGAGCAAAGGCGAGAGGGGAGGGACACGCGAGGACCTCGCCGAGCAACCTCACGCCTGCCGATGCACGGACCCGGCGACACACCAGAGAGCGGCCCCTGATTCTCGAGATAAGTCACCACCCGGAAGCACCAGCTACCGTGGCACCATCCCCGCACCTAATGCAATCCCGTGTTAGCGACGCCGCTCTCCTTTCTCACCGAACGACGGCTGCTTGAGTGCCAAAGGGGACCTCCTGAGCATCGCGACTCAGGGGCTCTTACCGGACCCCGGGTCGCTCACCTCCTGGCCTTGACCACGGCATCACGACCTGGCATACCAGCAACGGCTGAAGCCGCCTTGGGACTGGGACCTGTCGGTGCAGAGCACCAAGCCCTCGTGAGGTTCGAAAGGGAGAACTGAGCTAAGACGGAATGAGCAACTCGCACAATTCTACGGCAAGGGTTATATTAACAAAACAGGATCACAGGCACCTTACAAGCCCCCATGGGACGCGTCTTTGATTCCTTGCAGGGAAGAGATCCTAAAAGGACGCTAACTACACGCGCCCCTGCAAAAGACGCCATCATCAACAGTGGGCCATCAAGCACCGGCGCCAACCCCATCCAGATCAGAGTCGGCGATGGCCTGACGAGCCCGCCCTGCTCCAGGAGCGGCGCCGGCTCGGGGGCTCGTAGCTGTCGTCGCTCGTCTCCGGAGTCGTGAAGAGCTCGCCGGAGTCGCTGGGACCTCCGACGCCTCCGCCGCTTGAGGAGCCGCCAAGGGAGCGGTCGGCGGGCCCAGTCCTCGCCGTAGCAGGGTCCCGACCACCTCTCCCGGGGCAGCACTCCAGCCGGCGCCCGTTAGCATCGAAGACCTTGAAGAACATCACTTAAGCACCATCGTACTCCAAGTGGATCGCGAGGGTGCCTCTTGTCCTGCAAACCTGGGCGATTTCGCTCCAGCCTTGAGTCATGAAGACCTCGCCCGGGGCAACAACCGCCGACCTCCATGATCACAGGTCATCATGACCCGCTTTGCATGCAGGCACTTGTCCAATCCGTGTAGTTGCTGAGGCGCCGTGGGGAAGTGGAGACGCCCACGTCCAATCAACCGCCACGCGGCGCCCAAGGCCGCGGGCTGTTAGGGCCCGCGGCGCTTCGCTCTTGCCCTTTCGCCTCCCTGCACGGCCAAGTCCAGGTGCGCCTTGGGCCCGGGGGCTATTGTCGGCGTTCTGGGAACGGGGGTCCCCAGACTTGCCTGCCTGCGGCCTACGGCGTGGATCAAAACGGGGCCCGGCATGGCCCATCTTCATCAACATAGACCCAAGACCCTCGCGAGGGGCCAAGACTCGCGGGGCGGACGACACGGAGCTTCCTCAGGCACGGCCTCATCAGGCTGGCTCGGGAGGAGGCGGAGAGATTAAGGCGGGGTACCTCACGAGGTGCCCGTGACACAAGCCATGACGACCAAAGGCGCCAGGGGGTGCCAGCCGCGCAGTGTCCTCCTTTCCACTTTGGTGCAAAGGGAGCAAGCGCAGGCGAGAGCATCAAGCAAAGGCACCCGTTTCGGTGCAACGAGACCAAGACCAGTCCAACGGCAGGGAGGAAGTCATTGTGGAGCCCAAGCCAGCGTCACCACCAGAGCCTTTGGCAGGCGAGGACCAACTTTAGTCAGGATAAGTGTACCAGATGTTCCCCTTCAAAATGGCCAATTGTTGGCGCCCTTCCCGCTCAATATTTGGGAAGTGGCCCAGGGCCTTTGCCTATAAATTGGACTAGCCACCCACAGGGTAGAAGAGAGATGGGAGATCGGATCGAAATCGGAGAGAGAATCGAGAAGAGAGAGAGAGAGAGAGAGAGAGAGAAGGGTGACTGAACTCCTCCTAGCAGTTCATCCCCCCAGCCAAGAACAGACCCTCGCGAGGCTGTTCTTCCTTGTATTGCTCATCATCATCAGCCCAAGAGGCAATCCACCACACCACACACTGGAGTAGGGTATTACACCACAACGGTGGCCCGAACCAGTATAAACCCTGTGTCTCTTGTGCTGTTCTTTCCATAGCTTAGATCTTAGCGAGGCGGAGGGGTGCTGGTAGGTAGAAGGCGAAATCTCCGTGCGCACCCCAGTGTTCGAACCTCAAGGGTCAGCCGGAACCCGAAATCCGACACCACTCCTGTTTAAAGGACAACTCTTTTAAGGGCACTTTTATGATAATTATGCGGATTGCGAGTCCGGGCACAGGGCTACTTACTTGAGTATCTGGGCGGTTGTAGCTCAGACCTGCGTCCTCGTTCAAGTCCGGAAACATTGCTTGTGATGCGAAGAACAATTTGTACATCTCCATAGGCGTCGCGCCCATAAAATGTTGGAGAGCTCGTGGTCCCTCCGGATTGAATCCCACAGGCGGAGGGGGCGACGTTTGCAGGGCAGAGCTCGGCGAATCAGCATAACCTGTGTCACCGCGACCAGACTGATATCTCTTTCTAGGAGATCTCGAATGCGGCCCTGCAACAAGGGCGCATCCTTGGACGGCCCCCAGTCCAGTCCTTTATTGACCCATGACACTAGCTGTGGTGGGGGACCCGAGCGATAGGCAGGTGGCACCACCCACTTGGTGCTCCTGGGAGCTGTGATGTAAAACCACTATCGTTGCCATAAGCTGGACTCCTCCTAAAAAGAGCGCTCGAGCCATGGAGCACCAGCATTCTTGCTTATAAAAGCACCTCCGCACTCTGCGTGCCGCCCCTCGATCATCTTCGGCTGTACTTTGAAGGTCTTGAGCCATAGTCCGAAGTGAGGAGTAATACGGAGGAAGGCTTCACACACGACGATGAATGAGGAAATATGGAGGATGGACTCTGGAGCTAAGTCATGAAATTCTAGCCCATAATAAAACATGAGCCCCCTCACAAAGGGATCCGTTAGGAAGCCTAGCCCCCGAAGGAAGTGAGACATGAACACCACACTCTCACCAGGCTTGGGAGTGAGAATGACCTGCCCTTGAGCAGGCAGCCTATGCCAGATTTCGCCGGTCAAGAACCTGGCCTCTCTCAACTTCAGCACGTCCTCCTCCGTGATGGAGGAGGGCATCCATCGGCCTCGAAGGTCGGAACCGGACATTGTCGAAGGTCCGAAGTGCCTGAAATCTGGAGCCTTGGGTGTTGGAACTCGAGGCGAAGGGCGAACTCGTTTGAGATTGAAAGAAAGGAGTAAGGCCTTGGTCTCTTTATAAGAGGTTGAATACCAAGGGCCCTCCCCGTGTCTGTTTGGGACTCGCCTTTGATCGAGAAAACATACCAACGGGTGCGGTTGGGTTACCCATGCCCGTATTGATGATAATCCCGGAATAAGGGGACACAATCTCTACTTTGACAAGACGTGCCAAGGAAACCGCCTCGCTAAACGCGCTAAGGTGGGACAGTAAAACGATTCGAATAAAGACTTGGCCGTGGTGTGATGTCATGCTACGGAATACATCAGCAGATTAGATTTGTGTAAATATTATTCTCTCTATGGCAATATGTGGAAACTTGTTTTGCAGAGCCGGACACTACCTTTGTGTTCAAACTCTTCTATGAAGTACTTGGAGGAGGAACCCGCCTTGCAATGCCGAAGACAATTTGCGCGCCGGACTCGTCGTCATTGAAGCCTGGTTCAGGGGCTACTGAGGGAGTCCTGGATTAGGGGGTGTCCGGATAGCCGGACTATACCTTCGGCCGGACTCCTGGACTATGAAGATACAAGATTGAAGACTTCGTCCCGTGTCCGGAAGGGACTTTCCTTGGCGTGGAAGGCAAGCTTGGCGATACGGATATGTAGATCTCCTACCATTGTAACCGACTCTGTGTAACCCTAGCCATCTCCGGTGTCTGTATAAACCGGAGGGTTTTAGTCTGTAGGACAGACAACAATCATACCATAGGCTAGCTTCTAGGGTTTAGCCTCTCTGATCTCGTGGTAGATCTACTCTTGTACTACCCATATCATCAATATTAATCAAGCAGGACGTAGGGTGTTACCTCCATCAAGAGGGCCCGAACCTGGGTAAAACATCGTGTCCCCTGCCTCCTGTTACCATCCGCCTAGACGCACAGTTCGGGACCCCCTACCCGAGATCCACCGGTTTTGACACCGACATTACCGCTTTCGGTTAATCCTATTCTGATGCATAGCCTGTCATTGTTGCTACAGTTGTTACCCTTACATGCTATCCTACTGCTTAGTATAGGATGCTAGTGTTCCATCAGTGGCCCTACACTCTTGTCCGTCTGCCATGCTATACTATCGGGCCGTGATCACGTCGGGTGTTGATCACGGGTTTATACTATACATACATACTACACATGTTGTGACTAAAGTTGGGCCGGCTCGTTGAGTACTCGCAAGTGATTCTGATGTGGGGGCTGAAGGGGCAGGTGGCTGCATCCAGGTAGTGGTGGGCCTGAGTTCCAGACGGCCCCCGACTGTTACTTTGAGGCGGAGCGACAGGGCAGGTTGAGACCACCTAGGAGAGAGGTGGGCCTGGCCCTGGTCGGCGTCCGCGGTTTTTTCTAAATAACACGCTTAACGAGATCTTGGTATTTGATCCGAGTCTGGCCACTGGCCTATACGCACTAACCAACCATGCGGGAACAGTTATGGGCACTCGACATCATGGTATCAGCCGAAACCTTCATGACGTCAGCGACTGAGCGGCGCGCGCCGGGTTGGACCGCGCAACGCAACTTCCTTTGTAATGGAGGTTGCTAGGTCTGCTCTCCGGCCACCCACGCAACGTGTAGGTGTGCAATGGGCGATGGGCCCAGACCCCTGCGCGCATAGGATTTAGACCGGCGTGCTGACCTCTCTGTTGTGCCTAGGTAGGGCTGCGACATGTTGATCTTCCGAGGCCGGGCATGACCCAGAAAAGTGTGTCCGGACAAAGGGGATTGAGCGTGTTGGGAAATGTGGTGCACCCCTGCAGGGAAGTTAATCTATTCGAATAGCCGTGATCTTCGGTAACAGGACGACTTGGAGTTGTACCTTGACCTTATGACAACTAGAACTGGATACTTAATAAAACACACGCTTCCAAGTGCCAGATACAACCGGTGATCGCTCTCTTACAGGGCGACGAGGGGAGGATCATCGGTTAGGAATTATGCTATGTGATGTTACTCAGTGAACTTACCATCTACTCTCTTCTTCTGCTGCAAGATGGAGGATACCAGAAGTGTAGTCATCGATAGGACTAGCTATCCCCCTCTTATTCTGGCTTTCTGCAGTTCAGTCCACATATGTTACCCCTTTTCCATTTGATACCAATGCATACACATGTAGTGTAGCTCCTTGCTTGCAAGTACTTTGGATGAGTACTCACGGTTGCTTTGCTCCCCCTTTTCCCCCTTCCTATACACGATTGTTGCGACCAGTCGATGGAGTCCAGGAGCCAGACGCCACCGTTGACGACGACTCCTACTACACTGGAGGTGCCCACTACTACGTGCAGCCTGCGGACGACGACCAGGAGTAGTTTAGGAGGATCCCAGGCAGGAGGCCGGCGCCTCTTTCGATATGTATCCCAGTTTGTGCTAGCCTTCTTAAGGCAAACTTGTTTAACTTATGTCTGTACTCAGATATTGTTGCTTCCGCTGACTCGTCTATGATTGAGCTCTTGTATTCGAGCCCTCGAGGCCCCTGGCTTGTAATATGATGCTTGTATGACTTATTTTATTTGTAGAGTTGTGTTGTGATATCTTCCCGTGAGTCCCTGATCTTGATCGTACACGTTTGCGTGTATGATTAGTGTACGATTGAATCGGGGGCGTCACAGCCCATACCCATGTGTTTATGTCTCCTTCTTCGGGGGTGGTGATGTTATATTCTTGGTGATGATTCCCCTCAGGATACGAATCTCTTCCTCGAGCTTATTGACTTGCTGCTTGAGGTCCATTATTTCCTTAGGGAGCTTTCCCATGACGGCTAAAGCTCCATTCACCCAAGGATGTTCCATAGCTGCGGGAGAACAAGTAACACTCCTTTTCATATTTTGATATGAAAGAAATCTAACATTGGAAGGGATGACCGAGCTTGGAATAGCTGAGCTCTGTAGTTCCCCCATCGTGAATCCAGCTCGGAAGCAAGAAGTAACTTCTTCATCCTCCTCCATGGCATCTATCCTTTTCAAGTCAGCCTTCATCTCTTCCTCAGTTGATGGCTCAAAGTGGTCAGCATTGCTGTTTGCTCTTGGCGCCGATGTAGGATGAGACACCCGACTCTCCCCGACTGACTCTTGAGAAGACATCTTGACTGCAGCAAAAACAGCTCGAAACAAAACAGAGGATATTTGCATGGTACAGTGGTCAAAACCTTCGGGAGATTGTATAATGATTTTTTACCGACCATAAGAAGTATCGTGCAAGAAAACAGAGTCCAAAGAGCACACGAGGTGCCCACGAGGCAGCGGGCACGCCCAGGGGGTAGGGCGTGATGTCTACTATGCAACCTTCTTCTTGTAGACATTGTTGGGCCTCCAAGTGCAGAAGTTTGTAGGACAGTAGCAAATTTCCCTCAAGTGGATGACCTAAGGTTTATCAATCCGTGGGAGGCGTAGGATGAAGATGGTCTCTCTCAAACAACCCTGCAACCAAATAACAAAGAGTCTCTTGTGTCCCCAACACACCCAATACAATGGTAAATTGTATAGGTGCACTAGTTCGGCGAAGAGATGGTAATACAAGTGCAATATGGATGGTAGATATAGGTTTTTGTAATCTGAAAATATAAAAACAGCAAGGTAACTAATGATAAAAGTGAGCACAAATGGTATTGCAATGCGTTGAAACAAGGCCTACGGTTCATACTTTCACTAGTGCAAGTTCTCTCAACAATAATAACATAACTGGATCATATAACTATCCCTCAACATGCAACAAAGAGTCACTCCAAAGTCACTAATAGTGGAGAACAAACGAAGAGATTATGGTAGGGTACGAAACCACCTCAAAGTTATCCTTTTTGATCGATCTATTCAAGAGTCCGTAGTAAAATAACACGAAGCTATTCTTTCCGTTCAATCTATCATAGAGTTCATACTAGAATAACACCTTAAGACACAAATCAACCAAAACCCTAATGTCACCTAGATACTCCAATGTCACCTCAAGTATCCATGGGTATGATTATATGATATGCATCACACAATCTCAGATTCATCTATTCAACCAACACAAAGAACTTCAAAGAGTGCCCCAAAGTTTCTACCAGAGAGTCAAGACGAAAACGTGTGCCAACCCCTATGCATAAGTTCACGAGGTCACGGAACCCGCAAGTTGACCACCAAAACATACATCAAGTAGATCACGTGATATCCCATTGTCACCACAGATAAGCACATGCAAGACATACATCAAGTGCTCTCAAATCCTTAAAGACTCAATCCGATAAGATAACTTCAAAGGGAAAACTCAATTCATCACAAGAGAGTATAGGGGGATAAACATCATAAGATCCAAATATAATAGCAAATCTCGCGATACATCAAGATCGTGCCGACTCAAGAACACAAGAGAGAGAGAGAGATCAAACACATAGTGACTAGTACATACCCTTAGTCCCGAGGGTGAACTACTCCCTCCTCGTCATGAAGAGCGCCGGGATGATGAAGATGGCCACCGGAGAGGGATTCCCCCCTCTGGGAGGGTGCCGGAACGGGTCTAGATCGGTTTTCGGTGGCTACAGAGGCTTGCAGCGGCGGAACTCCCGACCTATTCGGTTCCTCGATGTTTTTACGGTATATGGACATATATAGGCGAAAGAAGTCGGTCATGGGAGCCACGAGGGGCCCACAATGGTGGGGGCGCACCTCCCTGCCTCGTGGCCACCCCTAAGCTTCCCTGACGTCTACTCCAAGTCTCTTGGATTGCTTCCGTTCCAAAAATAACTCTCCCGAAGGTTTCATTCCGTTTGGACTCCGTTTGATATTCCTTTTCTTCAAAACACTGAAATAGGCAAGAAAACAACAATTTGGGCTGGGCCTCCGGTTAATAGGTTAGTCCCAAAAATAATATAAAAGTGTATAATAAAGCCCATAAACATCCAAAACAGATAATATAATAGCATGGAACAATCAAAAATTATAGATACGTTGGAGACATATCAGGGCGCGCCCTCCACCCTCGTGGACGCCTCGTGTCCTTCCCGGACTGCTTCTTATTTTCCAATTTTCTTAAATATTCCAAAACGGAGAAAATTTGCTATTAGAACTGTTTTGGAGTTGGTTTATTTACCGTACCTCATACCTCTTCCTTTTCGGAGTCTGAAACGTTCTGGAAAGTTTCCCTTATGTATTCCTCCGGGGCTACAGTTTCAATAACATTAGTTTCAACATTTATGTGATTACCTGAGATATAATGTTTGATTCTTTGACCATTCACCACCCTCGGATTTGTGCCTTCGAAGTTGTTGATTTTTATGGCACCAGAATGATAGACCTCCTCGATGATGTAAGGACCTTCCCATTTAGAGAGGAGTTTGCCTGCAAAGAATCTTAAACGAGAGTTGTATAACAATACATAATCACCTACATTAAACTCACGCTTTTGTATCCTTTTATCATGCCATCTTTTAACCTTTTCTTTAAACAGTTTGGCATTCTCGTAGGCCTGGCTTCTCCATTCATCAAGTGAGCTAATGTCAAAAAGCCTCTTCTCACTGGCAAGTTTGAAGTCATAGTTGAGATCTTTAATAGCCCAATATGCCTTATGTTCTAATTCAAGAGGTAAGTGACATGCTTTACCATAAACCATTTTATATGGAGACATACCCATAGGATTCTTGTATGCAGTTCTATAAGCCCATAATTCATCATCAAGTTTCTTGGACCAATTCTTTCTAGATCTATTAACTGTCTTTTGCAAAATTAATTTAAGCTCTCTATTGCTAAGTTCTACTTGACCACTAGACTATGGATGATATGGAGATGCAATTCTATGATTAACATCATACTTAGCAAACATTTTACGAAAAGCACCATGAATAAAATATGAACCACCATCAGTCATTAAGTATCTAGGGACTCCAAACCTCGGAAAATAACTTCTTTAAGCATCTTAATAGAGGTGTTATGATCACCACTATTATTTGGAATATGTAGCGACCCGACCCAAATGGATCAAGTCTCTGTGCTTAAGTGTCATCCCTGGATCAGTATGCTGACACACACAGTACTCGAGGATTTATAACAGAGGTAAATCACATGTATAAAGTAACGTAAATACTATTACCTCAATCCAAAATAGCGGAAGTAACAAGGTTGTGGATTCCCATAAACACCAACGGCAAAGTTGAGTGTAGAAATCGTAACCCTAACATATCACTTACTCGTCGTAAGATAATCCTGCAACATGAGACGTTGCAGCCACAAAGGGTCAGTACATTGAATGTACTGGCAAATTCGCACCATAGAGAATGATGAATAAAGGCTATCACTACATGCATATTTGGCTGGTGGAAAAGCTCTATGGTTATAGTTTTGCGTAAAGCCAATTTTTCCCTACTGCAAAGAAATAAATTTTATTTAACTATCATGGTGGTTATTGAACATTGAGAATGGTTGACAGCATTCTCAATCCCAATTAAGTAACATCATTAAAACCCAACAATATTAATTAAAGTAACATGATGAGATCAACAGGATAATCCAGGTACTAGATACTCAAGTTGTCCATAACCGGGGACACGGCTAACCATGATTAGTTTATACACTCTGCAGAGGTTTGCGCACTTTTCCCCACAAGACTCGATCTCCTCCGTTGGATTTCTCGCACTACATGGTGTTTGAGAAACGGATGACCGAGACATAGTCTTTCAGAAGCGTTTGCACCTTACGATGGGTAGACCGTACCACCTACAACCCCTACATCTGCTAGTCTACCACTGTAAGAGTTCACATGACTTAATCAACTATGCTAGAGCCCATAATAGCTTGTGGCTGCACACGGAAGTTTCTAGCATGAATAATCTTATGATCCCTTTGAGCCTGGGTGGCAAACCATAGGAGGATCACACGGTAACCCCGGGATCTCCTAGGACAACACTGGTATATCCCTAGGTGTCCGGGCAAGTCCACTGGTATATCCTAGGGTGCCCCAACCAATCCACCCAGATGTGTATTAAAGTAGCCACCTTAAGTTATACCTTAGTTGACAATAATCTCTCACATCTGTCATGAAATACTCTCAAACCCAATCCACGTCTACGAGCATAGCATGGCAATTTAAGCATATTGTAATAGTAACTCCCAAGGGTTTGATAATAAACAGGTAATAGGTTTCTACCTCATCAACTACTTCCCAACCCACCAGTTAATGACATCCTAACCATGCAATGTTTGAGGATTGGAACTAATGCATAACATTGGGTGATAAAGAGTATGATCAAAGTGTGAACTTGCCTGCAATGTTGATGAAGATGATTCGCACTCATAACTCTTGATAGTTCTACTCGTCACACTCCGGTCAATCTATCATAAGCAAGCAATAGTAACCACACATAAGCAATCACTCAAAAGATCAGAAAGAACGAAGAAGACGATTCGGAAAACTTCAAAACCAAGCAAATAACTCTTGAAACATAAAACAATTTCTAACAGTACCAAAATTATGTGAATTTGGCCTTATTAGAATGTTTAGGTCAAGAGCTTCGATTGCAAAAAGAATCAACTAAATCGGAGTTACGAAACTCAAGTTATGATCAAACGAAGTTTGAATTTAAATCTGGTCTAATTCAAATTTTAAAACTTTAAAAACATGTTTGAGTTGTTTTACTGGATAGAGGAGATCATAACGAAGACGTGGGCGTTGGTTTCTTTGAATTTGGGATAACGAGTAAAACGATGTGGTTGTTTTAAGATTAGGGACTAATCTATAAAAAATCACAGATGGGTCCCTGGGAGATATAAAATAAAATGAAAAGGCTATTTAACGAACGTTCGCTAACGAACAAAAAACCGTTCGCTCTAGATCTAATCTGACGAGCGTTCTCTAAATAAGTAAAACCTAACAGAACCGGTTTATAGGAAAACTATACTAAAAGAAAACCGGTGAACCGGGCGGTTTTACTCGGGTTATACCGGTTTGGGGAAAAAAGTCCGGCGGCGGTGGTGGTTAACTCCGGCGGGCGGCGCGGCGAGGCAGCGGCTCCAGTGCGCGACGGCTGCGGCA
>NC_041384.1:488661906-488668755 GCF_002162155.2 Triticum dicoccoides | reverse complement strand
GCGACGGCGGCAGCAGGCGGGCGGCGCGGGCGAAGGAGAGCAGCGAGTAGCAGCAGTAACCGACGGCGGCGGCGGCAGATCTAGCGAGGGGCGGCGGCGCGAGAGACGGGAGGAGGAGAGGGCCCGGGCAGCGCCCTTTATAGGAGGGGAGGGGAGGCGGCAGGCGTGGAGGAGGGGCAAGGCGGTGGAGGACTCCGGGCGGCGTACGGTAGCGGCGAGGCGTGCGGCTGCAGGAGACTGTCCCAAGCTCGGGGACGAGCGGGGCGCGGCGCTGGGCTGGGTCGCGGCCTGGCTCGGGCGCTGGGCCGGCCGAGTCGGCGAAGAGTTTTTTTTATAAACACATTTTTTTCCAAAGAACTAAAATAATAAAAACAAAATAACTAAAAATATTATATAGGCATATAATATACCAAAATTTTCAGAAAAAGAATTCCTACATCGTGAACATTTTATAACTTTAAATAAAATCTACAAAATTCCAATAAATCAAACAATGCTACTGATTCAATAAAACCCACTAAAAATCATTTTAAAAAAATACCAAAATGATTTCAAATTAATTTTTCTCCAATTTTCTGATGTAGGGAATCATGTTACCCTATTTTCCATATATTTTTATTTTGGAGAAAAATAATTTGAATAAAACTCAAATAACTCCAAATTGAAAATAAATTCAAAAGAACTTTGAATTTAATTCTTTGAAACTCCCAACTCATATTTCATATAATTTGAAGAAGTCATTTTATCTTGTCTCATGAAAATCATTGAGCTGCATGAAGTTTATGAATTGAAATATTTCCAAATGAAATTCAATTATTTTCAAATACCCTTTCATTTAATTTAAATGGAAGAAGTCATATCATCTTCGCTCAAGGGTTTTGTATTTGAAAATAATTTGAATTCATGGAGATCAGAAAGCAATTATGAAAGTTTGGGAAAGTCCTTTTATTCCCTCTCATTTAACTTTCAAAAAGTTTTGAATTCACTCACTTTCAGACAATCAATCAAACAATCAATCAATCAATCTATTTATTTTAACATTCCAAAATTAAGAATTTTGGGATGTTACAAACCTACCACCCTTGAAATGAATCTTGTCCTCGATATTCGGAGAGGCTAGCAAGAAATAGGTTAGGGTTTGGGGGTCTCCTCAAAATCCATCGATCATCACACGGGGTCTGGGGTGCTACCACCCTTAGAAGCATGGTTACTGTTCCATCAAAACTCATATACTCCATCCTTATTCTTGACAGTGTCGGTCTTCTCAGATCCTCGAGAAAACTCCTCCTCTGAGCTCTTCCGGTAACGGCATAACCTTTTCCTCAATTCTTTTGTCCTTTCATCTTGGTAAGGTTATTCCGAGATTGGGTCTTCTTAGCTGACGGGTCTGGCGCCATTACTAAACAACTATCGCTATCTCATGGTGGTCAACCATTTATGGTTTCTTCTGCAGGAAATGGGTCTGGGTTGATCCTCACCGTATAACCTACGGTTGGCAACAACTGCCGTGTACAAGGGAAAAAAATACTTATACCATTCTAAGTTTAAACATGGTTTTGATCTTCGTCTCTTTACTATAGGTAAGTCGCTCAGATTTACCATCCCATATAGCAAGGCGAATAATAAGAGTAAGTCGGTATGGTGATCAATCCATCTCCCAAATCATTACCTTGTATACGGTTTAGCGAATCTCGCATTCTAACACTCGGTCATCCTCACAAGCATTGCAGAATTTCTCTTGTCGACGTACTAGGTTCGGATAATTCCATGGATTCTACAATCCAAACAAACATCTATCGTTCCTTCACAACTCTCAGGTTTTGCGTAAACTCCTATAAAATTGTCGGTTGATAAAGTCGTAACTCTTTCCATGGTTTTTCCTTCAGCAAGAGTGTGCTTGCTTCTTGGCAGGTCCTGGGGCCTATGGGTTATGGCCCATCTCATCACTTGTGATCCTTGAACTCATCCTCAGGGCAACTGATCATTATTCCAACTTCCAACTTCCTAGCATTCTTAAATCCTTCCATTTGTATTGTCTTCCTTCCTTCTATTGGCACCAAACTATGACATGATTACTCAGACTCATCATGGAGTTTCCATTGATCCATATTTCCGACATCATACCTCCTTTATATCCAATAGTAACTTATCTCTTCATCCTCGTGGGATATCCCACATACCGAAATAAAACTTATACTTATGAAATCCATATTCCACTTCGTGGAACATCATTATCCTTTCCAGGGTCAAGCGTCCTTACATGGGAATATTAGCCATCTCTGCATGGCACTTCTTCAACTGGAAAACGTGAAACACATCATGAACTCCTGACAGTCCTTCGGGTAACTCCAACTTGTAGGCCAATACTCCCATACGATCCAAAACTCAGTATGGTCCTACAAATCTCGGGGCTAACTGTACCTTAACTCCAATCCGTTTAACTCCTCGCATAGGGGACACGCGAAGACATGCTCTGTCTCCAATTTCATAGACTACCTCCTTGCGTTTTTAAGTCTGCATAACTCTTCTGCCTGGACTAAGCTACCTTCAGTCTATCTCGAATAAACTTACATTCTCTTCTGACTCCTTGATCACATTTGGTCCAAATAACTGAGGGTCTCCAACTTCATCCCACATACTCTTGGGGCATCACACATGTCGAGACAAAACTCATATTCATTTTGTCCGAAATCCACTCAGTGGAGTATCCTTATCTTTTCCAGGGGTCAAGGGTTCTTACAGGGTACTACCACCCTTAAAATGCACAAATCTTCCATAGAACATATTTCCCATATCCTCAAAATGGTCAAAATCCTTCTTCATAGAGTAACAACTCATAAAACCCAAATCTTTACCAATGATGCTAACTTTATTGATTCTCCAATGATTAGAATCTCTTGCTTTTCCATTACATGTCTGAACTCAACACCTCAATAGAAAAGAAAATGTTATCACTTCTACTACTCCATTTCTTTTGTTGCAAACTCAATTATCTAGCACAAGTTTCCTTCTCCTTGGGGCATTCTCTGGCAAAGTGCCCTGCTCCATTACCACTAAAACATATTACTTCTGACAAGTCTCGAGGTTTCCTTTTTGGGTAACTATTGAGGTAGTGCCCTGACTCCTTGCACCTGTAACAGGTGATATGACTCAGGTCCCTCCTGGGCTCCAATCGGTTTCTCTTCCTGGACTTTTCCATTCCAATCAGGGCTTCTATTTCCTGTGGGTCATATTCTACTTCCTCTGTCGGGAATTCTACTAGATCCCCATTCAAACAATTTTGGGAGATGTATCCTTCTTCTCCACATGAATAGCAAGACTTAGTGTATGGTTTTCTCGGGTCTTCTTTAGGCGTGTCCTCCACCTCTTCCTTCATCACAGTTTCTTCTAAAATTCCCATAAGGACTCCTTTCTTTACTTCTTTCTTCTGCTTGTTGATTCATTGTACCATGGGGTAAATGTGACACTGAGCTTTCCAAGTGGTTACCCCTTGCCATCCATTGATGGTTTGGTACATCCTCCACCAAGTAGCAGCACATCTTTCAAAGCACTAAAGAGCATGCTGGGTCATATCCTTTCCGACTATAGGGTTATTCTTCATGTGATCCTCCATGTTCTGAATCCATTGGTCCGTCTCCAATTGACTCATCGGTCCAGAAAATATAAGCTCATCTTCATTCATCCTCTATTGGGTCCATGGGTTTGGGGTGAGATAAGAGAGATAGAGAGGGATACACACAATACAAACAAAAGTTTTGAAAAGACAGATTTTATTTGTGGCTGTCGGGAAAAACATCAAACAAATGACAGCTCACAAACATCGCATCTAACGTAGGTATATCACAGGGGTTTGGTCTTCTAAAGGTCAATAAATCTTCAACGTGTCCAATCTCTTCAAGCCTTGTTCATGTCTCCAATGGCTTCTTCCGATCATGCTTGTCTTTCTCAAGTTCTTTTGCCAGATCAACTCTGTTGACGCGAAGTCTCTCGTGACGTCCTTTAATATTCTGGAGTTGCGTTCCAAACTTCTGGTTTCAACATCCTTCGCATGAACCATGGTCCTACTATCCTTCAGTTCCTGTCGAATCTCTGGTTTCTCGAGGTTTTGCTCCTCCAGCTTGGCTACTTCAGCTTCTTGGACCTAAGTTCTTCACGAAATGCTTCCTTGTCAAAATACGGCTTCATGGAGCTCCACCTTAAACTTCTTGCTGTACTACTCCAGATCCTGGTGATACACCAGCTAATGTTAAAACTTCATCTTACTAATAGGCGCTTCATCAGCCTTCTTCCATCAAATCCATTATGAAGAAATGCATCCTTAACTCAGCACGGTGACAATAGCATCAGCGGGCGATGACATCACGGATAACCGTGTTTCTGCTCTTGTCATTCCCATGAGCTATCATTCCATAGTTGATATCTCCTGCCTTAGGGTTTTCTTTGACAAAACTTTGAGTTCTCATGCTCCTTGTTTCAGTCTTTCTCCGATACACCTTGATCTGGGTATTGACAACTTCCATAGTCTGCCAAGTTCCATAAGGGTAGCCTTCCTAGGTCATACAAATCTGGGAATTCTTCAGAGCCTTCCAATTCTCCTAGTCTTCGGAGTCTTCAACTGTTGTAGTTTCCATTATTCAAATGCATAGAAAAATCCTCTTCATTCCGAAGTGGTCTTAGTTGTCCAATATCTTGTACTTCTTGGAGTGGTCTCATCCGTCGAATCTTCGAGTGATCAAAAGGGATATGGTCTCACTAAAAGGGAATTTTTGAATAAGCTCAGAAGAGAAGAGAGGTAAAAGATCTTTTGAAAGGGAAAGTGGTAGAGAAAACCTTTGCTATGGGCTTGCCATTTTCTAGGGTCACGTCCTACAGACAACATGTGCTCTGATACCATCTTGTAGCGACCCGACCCGAATGGATCAAGTCTTTGTGCTTAAGTGTCATCCCTGGATCGGTATGCTGACACACACAGTACTCGAGGATTTATAACAGAGGTAAATCACATGTATAAAGTAACGTAAATACTATTACCTCAATCCAAAATAGTGGAAGTAACAAGGTTGTGGATTCCCATCAACACCAACGGCAAAGTTGAGTGTAGAAATCATAACCCTAACGTATCACTTACTTGTCGTAAGATAATCCTGCAACATGAGATGTTGCAGCCACAAAGGGTCAGTACATTGAATGTACTGGCAAATTCACACCATAGAGAATGATGAATAAAGGCTATCACTACATGCATATTTGGCTGGTGGAAAAGCTCTATGGTTATAGTTTTGTGTAAAGCCAATTTTTCCCTACTGCAAAGAAATAAATTTTATTTAACTATCATGGTGGTTGTTGAACATTGAGAATGGTTGACAGCATTCTCAATCCCAATTAAGTAACATCATTAAAACCCAACAATATTAATTAAAGTAACATGATGGGATCAATAGGATAATCCAGGTACTAGATACTCAAGTTGTCCATAACCGGGGACACGACTAACCATGATTAGTTTATACACTCTGTAGAGGTTTGCGCACTTTTCCCCACAAGACTCGATCTCCTCTGTAGGATTTCTCCCACTACATGGTGTTTGAGAAACGGATGACCGAGACATAGTCTTTCAGAAGCGTTTGCACCTTACGATGAGTAGACCGTACCACCTACAACCCCTACATCTGCTAGTCTACCACTGTAAGAGTTCACATGACTTAATCAACTATGCTAGAGCCCATAATAGCTTGCGGCTGCACACGGAAGTTTCTAGCATGAATAATCTTATGATCCCTTTGAGCCTGGGTGGCGAACCATAGGAGGATCACACGGTAACCCCGGGATCTCCTAGGACAACACCGGTATATCCCCGGGTGTCCGGGCAAGTCCACTGGTATATCCCAGGGTGCCCCAACCAATCCACCCAGATGTGTATTAAAGTAGCCACCTTAAGTTAAACCTTAGTTAACAATAATCTCTCACATCTGTCATGAAATACTCTCAAACCCAATCCACGTCTACGAGCATAGCATGTCAATTTAAGCATATCGTAATAGTAACTCCCAAGGGTTTGATAATAAACAGGTAATAGGTTCCTACCTCATCAACTACTTCCCAACCCACCAGTTAATGACATCCTAACCATGCAATGTTTGAGGATTGGAACTAATGCATAAAATTGGGTGATAAAGAGTATGATCAAAGTGTGAACTTGCCCGCAATGTTGATGAAGATGATTTGCACTCATAACTCTTGATAGTTCTACTCGTCACACTCCGGACAATCTATCGTAAGCAAGCAATAGTAACCACACATAAGCAATCACTCAAAAGATCAGAAAGAACGAAGAAGACGATTTAGAAAACTTCAAAACCAAGCAAATAACTCTCGCAACATAAAACAATTTCTAACAGTACCAAAATTATGTGAATTTGGTCTTATTAGAATGTTTTGGTCAAGAGCTTCGATTTGCAAAAAGAATCAACTAAATCGGAGTTACGAAACTCAAGTTATGATCAAACGAAGTTTGAATTTAAATCTGGTCTAATTCAAATTTTAAAACTTTCAAAACATGTTTGAGTTGTTTTACTGGATAGAGGAGATCATAACAAAGACGTGGGCGTTGGTTTCGTTGAATTTGGGATAATGAGTAAAAAGATGTGGTTGTTTTAAGATTAGGGACTAATCTGTAAAAAAATCACAGACGGGTCCGGAGCAGATATAAAATAAAACAAAAAGGCTATTTAACAAACGTTTGCTAACAAACGAAAAACCATTCGCTCGAGATCTAATCTGACGAGCGTTCTCTAAATAAGTAAACCCTAACAGAACCAGTTTTATAGGAAAACTATACTAAAAGAAAAC
>NC_041384.1:488625813-488661442 GCF_002162155.2 Triticum dicoccoides | reverse complement strand
GAGCAGCGGCGATAACCGACGGCGGCGGCGGCGGATCTAGCGAGGGGCGGCGGCGTGAGAGACGGGAGGAGGAGAGGGCCCGGGCGGCGCCCTTTATAGGAGGGGAGGGGAGGCGTCAGGCGTGGTGGAGGGGCAAGGCGGCGGAGGACTCCGGGCGGCGGCGAGGCGTGAGGCTGCGAGAGACCGTCCCAAGCTCGGGGACGAGCGGGGCGTGGCGCTGGGCTGGGCCGGCCCAGTTGGCGAAGAGTTTTTTTTATAAACACATTTTTTTCCAGAGAACTAAAATAATAAAAACAAAATAACTAAAAATATTATATAGGCATATAATATACCAAAATTTTCAGAAAAAGAATTCCTACATCGTGAACATTTTTATAACTTTAAATAAAATCTACAAAAATTCCAATAAATCAAACAATGCTACTGATTCAATAAAACCCACTAAAAATCATTTTAAAAAATACCAAAATGATTTCAAATTAATTTTTCTCCAATTTTTTGATGTAGGGAATCATGTTACCCTATTTTCCATATATTTTTATTTCGGAGAAAAATAATTTGAATAAAACTCAAATAACTCCAAATATAAAATAAATTCAAAAGAACTTTGAATTTAATTCTTTGAAACTCCCAACTCATATTTCATATAATTTGAAGAAGTCATTTTATCTTCTCTCATGAAAATCATTGAGCTGCATGAAGTTTATGAATTGAAATATTTCCAAATGAAATTCAATTATTTTCAAATACCCTTTCATTTAATTTAAATGGAAGAAGTCATATCATCTTCGCTCAAGGGTTTTGTATTTGAAAATAATTTGAATTCATGGAGATCAGAAAGCAAATATGAAAGTTTGGGAAAGTCCTTTTATTCCCTCTCATTTAACTTTCAATTTTTTTTTTTGAATTCACTCACTTTCAGACAATCAATCAATCAATACATTCAAAAATTTAGAATTTTGGGATGTTACAGAATAGCTTCTACCCACTTAGTAATGTAATCAGCAGCAACTAAAATATGTGTGTACCCATTAGAGGAAGGAAAAGGTCCCATATAATCAAAGCCCCAAACATCAAATGGTTCAATAACAAGTGAATAATTCATAGGCATTTCTTGACGTCTACTAATATTACCAATTCTTTGACATTCATCACAAGACAAGACAAACTTACGGGCATCCTTGAAGAGAGTAGGCCAATAAAAACCGGATTGCAATACCTTATGTGCAGTTCTATCTCTAGCATGGTGTCCTCCATAGGCCTCAGAGTGACACTTGCGTAGGATCTGTTCCTGTTCATGCTCAGGTACACATCGTCTAATAACACCATCTACTCCTTCTTTATAAAGATGTGGGTCATCCCAGAAGTAATGTATTAAATCATAGAAGAACTTTTTCTTTTGCTGGTATGTGAAACTAGGTGGTATAAATTTGGCAACAATATAATTATCATAATCAGCATACCATGGAGCAGTACGAGAAGCATTTATGGCAGCTAAATGTTCACCAGGAAAGCTATCATCAATAGGTAGTGGGTTATCAAGAACATTTTCTAACCTAGACAAGTTGTCTGTGACGGGGTTCTCAGCTCCCTTTCTATCAATAACATGCAAATCAAATTCTTGTAGCAGGAGAACCCATCTAATAAGTCTAGGTTTAGCATCTTTCTTTTCCATGAGATATTTAATAGCAGCATGATCGGTGTGAACTGTTACTTTAGAATCAACAATATAAGGTCTGAACTTATCACAAGCAAATACATCTGCTAAAAATTCCTTTTCAGTAGTAGCATAATTCCTTTGGACACTGTCTAGAGTTTTACTAGCATATTAAATAACATTTAATTTCTTATCAACTCTTTGTCCTAGAACAGCCCCTACAGCATAATCACTAGCATCACACATGATTTCAAATGGTAAATCCCAATCAGGAGGTTGAACAATAGGTGCAGAAACCAAATCTTTCTTAAGTATTTCAAATGCTTCTACATAGTGATCATCAAAAACAAAAGGAACATCTTTTTGTAAGAGATTAGTCAGAGGCCGAGAAATTTTAGAGAAGTCCATTATGAACCTCCTATAAAACCGGCATGACCAAGGAAACTTCTTATATCTTTGATGTCCTTGGGACACGACATCTTTTCAGTAGGATCAACTTTAGCTTTATCAACTTCAATACCTCTTTCAGAAATTTTATGCCCCAAGACAATACCTTCATTAACCATAAAGTGGCATTTCTCCCAATTCAAACAAGATTAGTTTCTTCACATCTCTGCAAAACTCGATCAAGGTTGCTTAAGTAATCATCAAAAGAAGTCCCATAAACGGAGAAATCATCCATGAAAACCTCAACAATCTTTTCACAAAAGTCAGAGAATATAGCAGTCGTACATCTTTGAAAAGTAGCAAGTGCATTACATAAACCAAAAGGCATATGTCTATAAGCAAAGGTATCGAAAGGGCAAGTAAAAGTTGTCTTTTCTTGATCCTCTTTTGACACAGGTATTTGAGAGAAACCAGAATAACCATCTAGAAAGCAAAAATGTGTATGCTTGGATAATCTTTCTAGCATTTGATCAATAAAAGGTAAAGGGTAATGATCCTTTTTAGTAGCTTTATTTAATTTGCAGAAATCAATTACCATTCTGTAACCTGTAACAATTCTTTGTGGGATCAATTCATCTTTATCATTAGGAACAACAGTAATACCCCCCTTCTTAGGGACACAATGGATAGGACTTACCCACTGACTATTAGCAACAGGATAAATTATACCTGCCTCCAGAAGCTTTAGTATTTCATTTCTTACCACTTCTTTCATCTTAGGATTTAACCGTCGTTGGTGATCAACAACTGGTTTAGCGTATTTCTCCAGCTTTATTTTGTGTTGGCATAGAGTGGGACTAATGCCCTTAAGATCATCAAGAGTATATCCAATAGCAGCACGGTGCTTCTTCAGAGTTTTCAATAATTTCTTTTCTTCATGCTCTGAAAGGTTAGCAATAATAATAACGGGATATATCTCTTTCGCATCAAGATAAGCATATTCAAGAGTATCCGGTAAAGGTTTAAGCTCAAACACAGGGTCACCCTTAGGTGGTGGAGGATCCCCTAGGATTTCAATAGGAAAGTTGTGTTTCAAAATAGGTCCCTGTTTAAAGAATACTTCATCTATTTCCCTTCTTTCATTCATAAACATATCATTCGCATGGTCTAGCAAATATTGTTCTAAAGGATCACTAGGAAGCACGACAATAGAAGCAAGACCAATCATTTCATCTTTACTAGGCAATTCTTTATCATGGGGTTGTCTATGAAATTTAGCAAAACTAAACTCATGAGACATATGCCCTAAACCAACAGAAACAATATCCTTATTGCAGTCTATCTTAGCATTAACAGTATTCAAGAAGGGTCTACCAAATATAATGGGAAAAAAGTCATGTTGCGGGGAACCAAGAACAAGAAAACCAGCGGGATATTTAACCTTCCCACACAAGACTTCAACATCTCTAACAATCCCAACTGGTGAAATAGTATCTCTATTGGCAAGCTTAATTGTTACATCAATCTCTTCTATCTCAGCAGGTGCAATATCATACGTAATTTCTTTGTATAAGGAATGAGGTATTGCACTTGCACTAGCACTCATATCACATGAGCCATGATAGCAATGATCTCCTATTTTAACAGAAATAACAGGCATGCCTACAATAGGTCTATGTTTCTTTTTAGTATCAGGTCTAGCAATTCTAGCAGATTCATTGCAGAAGTAAATAACATGCCCATCAATATTATCGGCCAAGAGATCTTTAACCATAGCAACACTAGGTTCAACTTTAATTTGCTCAGGGGGTTTAGGTGTCTTGATATTACTTTTGTTAACCACAGTTGAAGCTTTAGCATGATCCTTTATTCTAATAGGGAAGGGGGGTTTCTCAATATAAGCAGTAGGAACAACATGATCATTATAAGTGATAGTCTTTTCTTCAACTTTAATAGGTGCAACTACTTTTACTTCAATGGGAGGATTATATTTAAACCTCTTCTCCTTAGGGAGATCAACATGAGTAGCAAAGGATTCATAGAGAGAAGCTACTATCTCAGAGTCAAGTCCATATTTAGTGCTAAATTCACGGAAAGCATCGGTATCCATAAAGGATTTAACACAATCAAACTTAGGTGTTATACCTGACTCCTTACCTTCGTTGAGGTCCCAATCTTTAGAGTTGCATTTAATTATTTCCAATAAATCCCATTTGAATTCAATAGTCTTCATCATAAAAGATCCAGTACAAGAACTATCGAGCATGGAGCGATTACTGAGAGAAATCCGAGCATAAAATTTTTGAATAATCATTTCTTTTGAGAGATCATGATTGGGGCATGAATATAACATTGACTTAAGCCTCCCCCGAGCTTGAGCGATGCTTTCTCCTTCGCGAGGCCAAAAATTATATATATAATTACGATCACGATGAACAAGATGCATAGGATAAAACTTCTGATGAAATTCCAATTTCAATCGTTGGTAGTTCCATGATCCAATATCATCACATAGCCTAAACCATGTCAATGCGTCTCCCTTCAAAGATAAAGGGAAGACCTTCTTCTCGATAACATCCTTGGGCATACCTGCAAGCTTAAATAATCCACAAACTTCATCCACATAGATTAGGTGCAAATTGGGATGTAATGTTCCATCACCTGTGAAAGGATTAGCTAGCAGTTTATCTATCATACCCGAAGGAATTTCAAAGTAAACATTTTCAGTAGGTTCAGTAGGTTGAGGAGCAACTCTTTGCTCTACTGGTTGGGGTGAAGATACCCCGAACAAGCCCCTCAAAGGATTATGTTCCATAGTAACAAGTGACAGTAAATTTCAGCACACTATATAAATTTTTCCTTACTAAATTCCACCTACCAAAGGCACTTCACTCCCCGGCAACGACACCAGAAAAGAGTCTTGATGACCCACAAGTATAGGGGACCTATCGTAGTCCTTCCGATAAGTAAGAGTGTTGAACCCAACGAGGAGCAAAAGGAAATGATAAGCAGTTTTCAGTAAGGTATTCTCTGCAAGCACTGAAATTATCGGTAACAGATAGTTTTGTGATAAGATAATTTGTAATGGGTAACAAGTAATAAAAGTAAATAAGGTGCAGCAAGATGGCCCAATCCTTTTTGTAGCAAAGGACAAGCCTGGATAAACTCTTATATAAAGGAAAGCGCTCCCCAGGACACATGGGAATTATCGTCAAGCTAGTTTTCATCACGCTCATATGATTCGCGTTAGGTACTTTGATAATTTGATATGTGGGTGGACCGGTGCTTGGGTACTATCCTTCCTTGGACAAGCATCCCACTTATGATTAACCCCTATTGCAAGCATCCGCAACTACAATAGAAGTATTAAGGTAAACCTAACCATAGCATGAAACATATGGGTCCAAATCAGCCCCTTACGAAGCAACGCATAAACTAGGGTTTAAGCTTCTATCACTCTAGCAACCCACCATCTACTTATTACTTCCCAATGCCTTCCTCTAGGCCCAAACAATGGTGAAGTGTCATGTAGTCGACGTTCACATAACACCACTAGAGGAAAAACAACATACATCTCATCAAAATATTGAACGAATACCAAATTCACATGACTACTTATAGCAAGACTTCTCCCATGTTCTCAGGAACAAACGTAACTACTCACAAATCATATTCATGTTCATAATCAGAGGGGTATTAATATGCATAAAGTATCTGAACATATGATCTTCCACCAAATAAACCAACTAGCATCAACTACAAAGAGTAATCAACACTACTAGCAACTCACAGGTACCAATCCGAGGCTTTGGGACAAAGATTGGATACCAGAGATGAACTAGGGTTTGAGATGAGATGGTGCTGGTGAAGATGTTGATGGAAATTGACCCCCTCCCGATGAGATGATCGATGGTGATGACGTTGGTGATGATTTCCCCCTCCTTGAGGGAAGTTTCCCCGGCAGAACAGCTCCGCAGGAGGCCTAGATTTGTTCCGCCTCGTGGCGGCGGAGTTTCGTCCCGTGAGCTACCTTATGATTTTTTCCTCGACAAAAGAGTCCATATAGCCAAAGATGGGCATCGGAGGGCCACTAGGGGACCCACGAGGCAGGGGGCGCGCCCCCCACCCTCGTAGATGGTGGGTGGCCCCCCTTTGGTACTTATTTCGCCCAATATTTTTTATATATTCTGAAAATAATTCCTGTGGAGTTTCAGGACTTTTGGAGATGTGCAGAATAGGTCTATGATATTTTCTCCTTCTCCATCCTAGAATTACAGCTGCCGGCATTCTCCCTCTTCATGTAAACCTTGTAAAATAAGAGAGAATAGGCATACGTATTGTGACATAATGTGTAATAGCATCCCATAATGCAATAAATATCGATATAAAAGCATGATGCAAAATGGACGTATCACCTGCCGCCTATTGACCACCCAACTCTCGGTGACCGGCTGGGCCGCTGAGAAGGAGTCGGAGAGAATGACGCCCGCCACCGGATCGACCGCCTGGCTTGATCCTTGGCACTAGAAGAAGAAGATGCAATGGGTCCGCCTTGCTTTGGCCCTCGCATTCGTGACGAGCCCTTCCCCAAAGGTTCTCACTCCCAAGAGACATGCCCAAGTACAATGACTCCATGAAGCCGGAGGATTGGCTGGTGGACTACTCCACAGCCATCAGCATAGGGAACGGCAACAAGCGTGTTGCCGTGAAGTATGTCCCGCTCATGCTCCATGGCATGGACCGGACGTGGCTAACTAGCCTCAAGCCCTATTGCATCAATAGGTGGGTGGATTTCACTGAAGTGTTCATCCGAAACTTAACCAGCACCTACAAGCGGCCCCCAAGCCCGCCAGCTCTCGCTGTGCGTTCAAGGTCCTGACGAGTCCACTCATGACTACCTGATGCGGTGGGCCGAACTGTGCAACTCCTGCGAAGGAGTGCATGTGTAAGTGCATCTAGTGCCACCCCTTGTTGGTTTTGGAGTATTGACGACAAACTTGGTTGAGGGACTAATGTGTTTGTGAGAATTGCAGGATAACACAGGTAGTAGTCCCTCATTGATTTGGTTTACCTACCAGAGATGACCCCTAAAAATGTGTGAAGACATTGAAGAGAATGGTGGTCTGTGAAGAGATTCACATTGAAGACTATGACATGAGAAGACATCGTATGAAGACTATGGAGTGCGAAGACATAGCTATTTCGTAGTTTCCTTTTCTTCTTAGTTGAGTCATAGGAACTACCATGCTGTTAAGTGGGGTCCAAGTGAACAAAGTCAGAGTGACTGAAGTGATGCTCAACCTAATCCTATGTCTTCGAGCGAAGACAATCAGAGAAAATCTTATCCAGAATTGGATGAGTCAGCTTTACTTGTAGCCCAAGTCAAGCTGCCGCATGTGTTTGAAATCTGACTGTTGGACACGTGTCAGTTCCTTAGTGACCCAGGGTCATTTCGGACAAATCAGGTCGGGTTGCCTCCTGGCTATAAATAGCCCATCCCTACACCATAAATTGGTGGCTGCTCAGAGTTAGTGCACGGCTTTTGTCGAGCAACCCACCTCCGAAGCATTTGAGAGAGAAATACTTGCGAGGACAAAGCCCTAAACACCCAGAGCCAAAGAGTGTTAGGCATCACTCAAGTCTTTCTGTCTGCGTGACCTGAGGACTTGTTACACTTGAGGACTGTGAATCCTCCAGCCGGTTAGGCGTCGCGTTCTAAGCATCCAAGAGTCATTGTGGATTGCTAGTGAACGAAGTCTGTGAAGGTATGGAAGTCTCCCTTGTAGACTTACTAGAGTGATTGGGCGAGGACTGTGTGTCCTTAGCTCAAGGGGAATAAGGTGAAGACGTGGTCTTCTGAGTTGAATCTCAGCCTCCCTAACCAGACGTACAGTTGTCACAGCAATTGGAACTGGTCCAATAAATCCTTGTCCTCACCAAGCAACTAGTTCTATCCTCTACCTCTCTTTACTTACAGTTTGTCTTCGTGAAGTCACTGCCTGCTTGCATGATCTGATTGACTTCATTGTGTGAAGACTGTTGTTGTTTGGCTTCATACTATCTTCCATCTTGATCCATACTACCTAGTTGTTGATAGTCTTCATGCTTTCACTTCATTGCTTACTTGACTATGGCTTGTCTAGTGTAGTCTACCTTCCACTGCATATCAATAGGTTCATTTCTACTGTTTGTCTTCAAAGCCCCCGTGTTTTGAGGACTTTCATAAAAATCGCCTATTCACCCCCCCTCTAGTCGATAACTAGCACTTTCAATTGGTATCAGAGCAAGGTGCTCCCTTGTTCTGTGTGATTCGGTTTAACCACCTAGAGTTTTAGCTATGTCGACTGCAGGGATAATCAAAGTCTCCGCTGCGTGCCCTATCTTCGATGGCACTGATTACCCCTACTGGAAGAATAAGATGCGCTTGCATCTTGAAGCCATTGATGTCGACCTCTGGTATGTCGTCAAGAACGGTGTTCCCAAGGTCGGTGAAGGAGTCACCCCTGCTGATGTCAAGAAGTTCGTTCAACTAGATTCTACTGCCAAGAACATCATATGTGGTCATCTGACCAAAGGACAGTATGGTCGCGTGAGTGCTCTGGAAACTGCGAAGCTAGTCTGGGACTGGCTCTCCAAGGTCAACAATGGCATCTCAACCCAGACAGACTCAAGGATCAGTGTTATTCGCACCCTCTTCAACCACTTCAAGAGAAATGACAATGAGAATGTTCAGCTGGCGTTTGATCGCCTCACTGACATCACAAATGAGCTTCATGCACTTGGCGCCATTGAGATCAGCAAGCATGAAATCGTCAAGACACTCTTGAGATCACTCGACAGCTCATTTGACACCCTGGCCCTGATGATTCAAGAACGCCCTGACTTCAAGACTCTCGATCCGCCTGGCATACTTGAGAGGCTCAACACACATGAGTTCCCGTTCTGTGAGAAAAGAGATATCTATGGTCCCAACTATGGCCGAACTTGTGCTTTGAAGGCAAAGGTTGTTTCCTCATCTGAAGAAGAATCAGACTGCAGTTCTGAGGATCCTGAAGACACTAGAAAGGAACTTGCCATGTTAGTGAAGAAGTTCCAGAGGTTCACCAAGAAGAAAGGCTTCAGACAGTCTTCGAGATCCGGCTCAAGAAATGATGAAGCTTCCTCCCATGACTACAAGAAGAGAACTTGCCACAAGTGCAAGAAACCTGGTCACTACATCTCTTAATGTCCTCAGTGGGACAATGAGAACAAGAAGAAGAAGAAGAAGAAGAAGAGCAAGGAATATGATTCTGATGACAAGAAGAAGAAGAAGAAGAAGAAATCCTCAAAGTCTCTTCCAAGTCTTCATGAAAATCTTCATCACATAGGAAGAGCTCATCCAGCAAGGCTCGTGCGTTTGTTGTCAAGGAGATGGATTCAGAGGAGGAGTCTGCATCTGAGGAGGTGGAGGTGGAGTCTGAAGAGGAATCTGATTCAGGCGTGGCAAGCCTGGCTCTAGCTTCAGCATACGTCGCCAATTCCATCTTCAACACTGAAGACAATGGCCTTGTCACCAACCCTGATGCTAATGATGAGGATGACTCTGCACCCACCTACTACTTCATGGCAGATGGTGCCAAGGTAACCTCACGCGATGCTTACTTTCAAATATCAAGTGAAGATGACTCTGAATGTGAATCTAAACCTAGCTACAGAACACTTGCTAAAATTGCAACTGAACAACAGAAACTGTTAGACAAAAGCGATGACCTGTTGGACGTGGAAATGATTTGAACTCGGTCCTTAATTGAAGACATTATAAGTCTTCATGTTAAGTACGAGGAACTTGAAAGTCATCATGAAATGCTCTCAACAACTCATGAAAAGCTCTCATATGATTATCTTCAAAGGAAGAAAGAGCTTGAGAACTTGCGATCGGCTCATGAAGATCTTCAAAAGGAGAACGAGTCACTCCGCGCTCAACAGATCAGTTCCGCTCAGGAAGGATTTGAACCACCATGTATAAAATGTCTTGAGTGTGATAATGCTGCTTTTGTTGCTGGATGTTCTACTACTACTACTGTTGCAATATCTTCAACTGCTGATGTGGTAACTAACCCCTCTGCTGAGGATACCACTACTATTGCTGATGAGAATGCCAGGTTGAAGACATTTCTTGAGATAGGAATGCACAAAAGTCTCAAAGGGCATCAGACACTATGTGATGTCCTCAAGAAACAGATTCTAAACTGAAACCCTAGGAAAGAGGGTGTTGGGTTCGAGAGGAAAATGAATGTTGATGGTTCTTACTGGAAGCCTGAGCAGTACCACAAAACCACATGGGTTGCTGCAGAGGGACCTTCAGTGGATCCATCTATCTTATCTGGCTTCACTTGTGCTAACCTGATTATCATTGGTGAATCCTTTGATGCAAACTATAAACTGTTTAAGAATCAGAATGGTGAAGTGTTTGCCAGGTATATTGGTACTAACTGCAGGAATGGACCACCTTTGAAGAAGATCTGGGTGCCCAAGAGTCACTGCAAAAAAAAGACACATCCGTGACATTTTGGGCCGAACGGATTTTTTTCCTGTCATACTTATGACACTTCTATGACGATAATTGTGACAAAACCCGGTATCATCATAGATGTGGTGGGCTCCTACTTCTATGACAAAAAATCATGACAGAAAATGGGCTTTTCGTCCTGGGCGGGCTGAAGACACAGCTGCATGACATTCTTTGGGCCGTCCATGATGGAAAAAACCATGGTAGAAGCGAGGGAGAGGAAAATATCGGGGTGTTCCCGGTTACGGTGGGTGGTCGGGGCCGAGCGATGCACGTTTCTCTCGTACACGCACGCGCGTGGGTGCGAGGCGTTGGGCTCTAGCTGAACCCGAGCGAGGCGTTGGGCTCTAACTGAACCCGAGCGATTGCACTGCAGGCTATGCGTTACTGAACCCGAGCGATCGATCGATGGCTGTTAACTGAACCCGATCAAGCGATTCCTTCGCTACTGCTGCTAACTGAAGCCGATCGATGCTGCCTCTGGATGAATAGTGAGCGTTGCTGGGGGGTTTGGATGAACAGTTCCCGGTGGGGTTGGATGAATAGGACCCCGTGGTGTTGCCTCTGGATGAACAGGACCACGATCGATCGAGCCGGTTGGGGCTGGATGAACAGGACCCCGTGGAGGGCTGGATGAACAGGATCACCCCGTGGAGGGCAGGATGAACAATAGATGGTGGAGGGCTGGATGAATAGTAGCTCATGGAGGGGTGGTTGAACAGGAGCCCGTGGAGAGGGCTGGTTGAACAGTAGCCGGTGGAGTAGCGCACGGTGGAGGCTGGATGAATAGGAGCCCGTGGATGAATAGTCGCCGGTGGAGGCTGGAGGAGGTCGACGGTGGATGAACAGTAGCCCGTGGAGGCTGGAGGGGGTCGACGGTGGAGATGAACAGTATCCCGTGGAGTCCCATTTCGCAGTATGCCACATCCCTCCCGATCAACACGACCCCTGTTTCGACCATAGCGCTCCAACACAAGTCCGTTTCCTCCGTTCTGCCGTACGCCACACCCTGATACGTCTCCAACATATCTATAATTTTTGATTGCTCCATGCTATATTATCTACTATTTTGGACATTATTGGGCTTTATTATCCACTTTTATATTATTTTTGGGACTAACCTATTAACCGGAGGCCCAGCCCAGAATTGTTGTTTTTTGCCTGTTTTAGGGTTTTGAAGAAAAGGAATATCAAATGGAGTCCAAACGGAATGAAACCTTCGAGAACATGATTTTTAGGAAGATTATGATCCGGGAGACTTGGACCCTATAACAATAAAAGAAACAGGAGGCCACGAGGTAGGGGGCGCGCCTCCCTACCCTAGGCGCGCCCTCCACCCTCGTGGGCCCCATGTTGCTCCACCGACGTACTCCTTCCTCCTATATATACCTACGTACCCCAAATGATCAGATACGGAGCCAAAACCCTAATTCCACCGCCGTAACTTTCTATATCCGTGAGATCCCATCTTGGGGCCTGTTACGGAGCTCCGCCGGAGGGGGCATCGATCACGTAGGGCTTCTACATCAACACCATAGCCCCTCTGATGAAATGTGAGTAGTTCACCTCAGACCTACGGATCCATAGTTAGTAGCTAGATGGCTTCTTCTCTCTTTTTGGATCTCAATACAATGTTCTCCCCCTCTCTTGTGGAGATCTATTCAATGTAATCTTCTTTTTGCGGTGTGTTTGTTGAGACCGATGAATTGTGGGTTTATGATCAAGTCTATCTATGAATAATATTTGAATCTTCTCTGAATTATTTTATGTATGATTGGTTATGTTTTCAAGTCTCTTCGAATTATCAGTTTGGTTTGGCCTACTAGATTGATCTTTCTTGCAATGGGAGAAGTGCTTAGCTTTGGGTTCAATCTTGCGGTGTCCTTTCTCGGTGACAGTAAGGGCAGCAAGGCACGTATTGTATTGTTGCCATCGAGGATAACAAGATGGGGTTTTCTTCATATTGCATGAGTCTATCCCTCTACATCATGTCATCTTGCTTAAGGCGTTACTCTGTTTTAACTTAATACTCTAGATGCATGCTGGATAGCGATCGATGAGTGGAGTAATAGTAGTAGATGCAGGCAGGAGTCGGTCTACTTGTTTCGGACGTGATGCCTATATACATGATCATACCTAGATATTCTCATAACTATGCTCAATTCTGTCAATTGCTCAACAGTAATTGTTCACCCACCGTAGAATACATATGCTCTCGAGAGAAGCCACTAGTGAAACCTCTGGCCCCCGGGTCTATCTTTATCATATTGATCTCCTACTACTTAGTTATTTCCTTTGTTATTTACTTTGCCTTTATTTTACTTTGCATCTTTTATCATAAAAATACCAAAAATATTATCTTATCATATCTATCAGGTCTCACTCTCGTAAGTGGCCTTATAGGGATTAACAACCCCTATTTGCGTTGGTTGCGAGGATTTATTTGTTTTGTGCAGGTATGAGGGACTCGCGCGTAGCCTCCTACTGGATTGATAAATTGGTTCTCAAAAACTGAGGGAAATACTTACGCTACTTAGCTGCATCATCCCTTCCTCTTCGGGGAAAACCAACACAGTGCTCAAGAGGTAGCAAGAAGGATTTCTGGCGCCGTTGCCGGGGAGGTCTACGCAAAAGTCAACATACGAAGTACCCATCACATACCCTTATCTCCCGCATTACATTATTTGCCATTTGCCTCTCGTTTTCCTTTCCCCCACTTCACCCTTGTCGTCTTATTCGCCCTCTCTCTCTATCCTACCTCTTTATTTGCCTCTTTTTGCCAACTTGCTTTCTGTTTTCTTATGTGTTAGTTTGCTTGCTTGCCTCTATGGCTCTACCTACATTTGGTGATCTCCACCTTAAAAGGCTATAAGAGATCGAAAGCAATGTCAGAAGTTTTATGGTCTTGCAGTTTGAACATAATAGTTTCTTCAGAAACGAGCTTAAAGAACAGAAAAGTTTTATGAGTTTTATGAATAAAGGGCTTGATGATATGTCTAAAGAATTCAATGGTTTAAGATCCCAAATTGCTCATCTTGAGAAGTTAACTGCTGAAATTTTGGATAGGCAGGCTACCTTAGTTAATAAGATGGCCGCTAAACCGGATTGCTATGAAAATAAAGATGAAGATCTAAAATTTATTGATGTGTCCCCTATTAAATCTTTGTTTTGCAATATGAATCTTGATAATGATGGGACTGATCATGATCCACCTTTACCTAGAAGGCGTTCCAAGAATTTGGAATTTGTTGATCTTGATGCTAAAATTGATAAAAGTGGGATTGAAGAAATTAAAACCCTAGATGTTGCTAAAACCACTATTATGGATTTCAAGGAATTTAACTATGAAAATTGCTCTTTGATTGATTGTATTTCCTTGTTGCAATCCGTGCTAAATTCTCCTCACATTATAGTCAAAATAAAGCATTTACTAAACATATCATTGATGCCTTGATGCAATCTTATGAAGAAAAACTTGAATTGGAAGTTTCTATCCCTAGAAAACTTTATGATGATTGGGAACCAACTATTAAAGTTAAAATTAAAGATCATGAATGCTATGCTTTATGCGATTTGGGTGCTAGTGTTTCCACGATTCCAAAGACTTTGTGTGATTTGTTAGGTTTCCGTGATTTTGATGATTGATCTCTAAACTTGCACCTTGCGGATTCCACTATTAAGAAACCTATGAGAATAATTAATGATGTTCTTATTGTTGCAAATAGTAATTATGTGCTCGTAGATTTTATTTTTCTTGACATAGTTTGCAATCCTTCATGTCCTATTATTCTTGGTAGACCTTTCCTTAGAACGATTGGTGCAATTATTGATATGAAGGAAGGAAATATTAGATTCCAATTTCCATTAAGGAAAGGCATGGAACACTTTCCTAGAAATAAAATTAAATTACCTTATGAATCTATTATGAGAGCCACTTATGGATTGCCTACCAAAGATGGCAATACCTAGATCTAATATTGCTTGTTATGCCTAGCTAGGGGCATTAAATGATAGCGCTTGTTTGGAGGCAACCCAATTTTATTTTTATTCCTTGACTTTTGCTCCTGTTTAGTAATAAATAATTTTTCTAGCCTCTGTTTTGGTTTTGTTTTTTGTGTTTAATTAGTGTTTGTGCCAAGTAGAACCGTTGGGAAGACTTGGGGAAAGTCTTGTTGAACTTGCTGTAAAAAACAGAAACTTTAGCGCTCACGAGAACTGCTGCCATATTTATTTGGAGAGTGATATTTAGTTAATTATTTTTGAAGATTATTAATAGATAAATTCCTCACGTCCAGAAATTTATTTTAGAATTTTTGGAGTTCCAGATCTTGCGCTAGCTACAGATTACTACAGACTGTTCTGTTTTTGACAGATTCTGTTTTTCGTGTGTTGTTTGCTTATTTTGATGAATCTATCGCTACTAAAATAGTTTATAAACCATAGAGAAGTTGGAATACATTAGGTATAACACCAATATAAATAAAGAATGAGTTCATTACAGTACCATGAAGTGGTCTTTTGTTTTCTCTCGCTAACGGAGCTCACGAGATTTTCTACTTTAAGTTTTGTGTTGTGAAGTTTTCAAGTTCTGGGTAAATATTTGATGGATTATGGAAGAAGGAGTGGCAAGAGCCTAAGATTGGGGATGCCCATGTCACCCCCAAGATAATCTAAGGACACCTAAAAGCCAAAGCTTGGGGATGCCCCGGAAGGCATCCCCTCTTTCGTCTTCTTCTATCGGTAACTTTACTTGGAGCTATATTTTTATTCGCCACATGATATGTGTTTTGCTTGGAGCGTCTTGTATTATTTGAGTCTTTGCTTGTTAGTTTACCACAATCATCCTTGATGTACACACCTTTTTAGAGAGCCATATATGATTTGGTATTTGCTAGAATACCCTATGTGCTTCGCTTATATCTTTTGAGTTATATACTTTTGCTCTAGTGCTTCACTTATATGTTTTAGAGTACGATGGTGGATTTGTTTTATAGAAACTATTGATCTCTCATGCTTCACTTCGATTATTTTGAGAGTCTTGAATAGCATGGTAATTTGCTTAAAATCCTAATATGCTTGGTACACAAGATTAATAATAAAACTTTCTTATGAGTGTTGGATACTATGATAAGTTTGATACTTGATAATTGTTTTGAGATATGGAGATGGTGATATTAAAGTCATGCTAGTTGAGTAGTTTTGAATTTGTAAAATACTTGTGTTGAAGCTTGTGATTCTCGTAGCATGCATGTATGGTGAACCATTATGTGATGAAGTCGGAGCATGATTTATTTTTTGATTGCCTTCCTTATGAGTGGCGGTCGGGGACGAGCGATGGTCTTTTCCTACCAATCTACCCCCCTAGGAGCATGCGTGTAATACTTTGCTTTGATAACTTGTAGATTTTTTCAATAAGTATATGAGTTCTTTATGACTAATGTTGAGTCCATGGATTATACGCACTCTCACCCTTCCACCTTTGCTAGCCTCTCTAATACCGCGCACCTTTCGCCGGTATCATACACCCACCATATACCTTCCTCAAAACAGCCACCATACCTATCTATTATGGCATTTCCATAGCCATTCCGAGATATATTGCCATGCAACTTTCCACCATTCTGTTTATTATGACACACTCCATCATTGTCATATTGATTAGCATGATCATGTAGTCGACATCGTATTTGTGGCAAAGCCACCGTTCAGAATTCTTTCATACATGTCACTCATGAGTCATTGCATATCCCGGTACACCGCCGGAGGCATTCATATAGAGTCATATTTTGTTCTAAGTATCGAGTTGTAATTGTTGAGTTGTAAGAAAAATAAAAGTGTGATGATCATCATTATTAGAGCATTATCCCAGTGAAGAAAGGATGATGGAGACTATGATTCCCCCACAAGTCGGGATGAGACTCCGGACGAAAAAAGAGAAAGAAAAGAGGCTATAAAAAAAGAGAAAGGCCCAAATAAAAAAATGAGAGAAAAAGAGAGAAGGGACAATGTTACTATCCTTTTACCACACTTGTGCTTCAAAGTAGCACCATGATCTTCATAGTAGAGAGTCTCTCATGTTATCACTTTTATATACTAGTGGGAATCTTTCATTATAGAACTTGGCTTGTATATTCCAATGATGGGCTTCCTCACAATGCCCTAGGTCTTCATGAGCAAGCAAGTTGGATGCACACCCACTTAGTTAATTTTTGAGCTTTCATATACTTATAGTTCTAGTGCATCCGGTGCATGGCAATCCCTACTCACTCACATTGATATCTATTGATGGGCATCTCCATAGCCCATTGATATGCCTAGTTGATGTGAGACTATCTTCCCCTTTTTGTCTTCTCCACAACCACCACTCTATTCCACCTATAGTGCTATGTCCATGGCTCACGCTCATTTATTACGTGAAAATTGAAAAAGTTTTGAGAATGTCAAAAGTATGAAACAATTGCTTGGCTTGTCATAGGGGTTGTGCATGATTTAAATATTTTGTGTGGTGAAGATAGAGCATAGCCATACTATATGATTTTGTAGGGATAACTTTCTTTAGCCATGTTATTTTGAGAAGACATAATTGCTTTGTTAGTATGCTTGAAGTATTATTATTTTTATGTCAATACGAACTTTTGTCTTGAACCTTTTGGATCTGAATGTTCATACCACAATTAAGAAGAATTACATTAAAATTATGCCAAGTAGCACTCGGCATCAAAAATTCTGTTTTTATCATTTACCTACTCGAGGACGAGCAGGAATTAAGCTTGGAGATGCTTGATACATCTCCAACGTATCTATAATTTTTGATTGCTCCATGCTATATTATCTACTGTTCTGGACATTATTGGGCTTTATTATCCACTTTTATGTTATTTTTGGGACTAACCTATTAACCGGAGGCCCAGCCCAGAATTGTTGTTTTTTGCCTGTTTTAGGGTTTCGAAGAAAAGGAATATCAAACGGAGTCCAAATGGAATGAAACCTTCGGGAGCGTGATTTTTAGGAAGATTATGATCTGGGAGACTTGGACCCTACGTCAAGAAAAGAAACAGGAGGCCACGAGGTAGGGGGCGCGCCTGCCTACCCTAGGCGCGCCCTCCACCCTCGTGGGCCCCTTGTTGCTCAACCGACGTACTCCTTCCTCCTATATATACCTACGTACCCCCAAACGATCAGATACGGAGCCAAAACCCTAATTCCACCACCGTAACTTTCTGTATCCACGAGATCCCATCTTGGGGCCTGTTCCGGAGCTCCGCCGGAGGGGGCATCGATCACGGAGGGCTTCTACATCAACACCATAGCCCCTCCGATGAAATGTGAGTAGTTCACCTCAGACCTACGGGTCCATAGTTAGTAGCTAGATGGATTCTTATCTCTTTTTGGATCTCAATACAATATTCTCCCCCTCTCTTGTGGAGATCTATTCGATGTAATCTTCTTTTTGCGGTGTGTTTGTTGAGACCGATGAATTGTGGGTTTATGATCAAGTCTATCTACGAATAATATTTGAATCTTCTCTGAATTATTTTATGTATGATTGGTTATGTTTGCAAGTCTCTTCGAATTATCAGTTTGGTTTGGCCTACTAGATTGATCTTTCTTGCAATGGGAGAAGTGCTTAGCTTTGGGTTCAATCTTGCGGTGTCCTTTCCCAGTGACAGTAAGGGCAGCAAGGCACGTATTGTATTGTTGCCATCTAGGATAACAAGATGGGGTTTTCTTCATATTGCATGAGTCTATGCCTCTACATCATGTCATCTTGCTTAAGGCGTTACTCTGTTTTAATTTAATACTCTAGATGCGTGCTGGATAGCGGTCGATGAGTGGAGTAATAGTAGTAGATGCAGGCAGGAGTCGGTCTACGTGTTTCGGACATGATGCCTATATACATGATCATACCTAGATATTCTCATAACTATGCTCAATTCTGTCAATTGCTCAACAGTAATTTGTTCACCCACCGTAGAATACTTATGCTCTCGAGAGAAGCCACTAGTGAAACCTATGGCCCCCGGGTCTATCTTTATCATATTGATCTCCTACTACTTAGTTATTTCCTTTGTTATTTAGTTTGCCTTTATTTTACTTTGCATCTTTTATCATAAAAATACCAAAAGTATTATCTTATCATATCTATCAGATCTCACTCTCGTAAGTGGCCTTATAGGGATTGACAACCCCTATTTGCGTTGGTTGCGAGGATTTATTTGTTATATGTAGGTATGAGGGACTCGCGCATAGCCTCCTACTGGATTGATTCCTTGGTTCTCAAAAATTGAGGGAAATACTTACGCTACTTTGCTGCATCATCCCTTCCTCTTCGAGGAAAACCAACGCAGTGCTCAAGAGGTAGCACACCCCTCCCGATCAACAGGACCCCCGTTTCGACCGTAGGAGGTCCGTTTCCTCCGTTTTGCGGTACGCCAGACCCCTCCCGATGAACAGGATCCCGTTTCGAACGTGGCCGGTCGAACACAAGGCTATTTCTCCTTTCTGCGATACGCCAGGCCTTGTTTCCATCGGCTGTTTCATCCAAGCCCTCCCGATGAACACGAGGACGCATTCTATTCCGACCCAGCCGGTTGGCTCCCCATGAACACGACGACGATGTTGTTTCTCCGTTCCGACCCAGCCATGTACACGAGCCCTGGCCATACGTATGCATGAGTAGGTGTTCGAGACCCTGCCCGTATGTACGTACGTGGCCGTATTTTCTTTCTTGCACACTGGCCGCTGTACGTACGTGTACATGCTACGTGCGCGCCTCTACTATGACATGTGCGCTCTGATAACCCACAAGTATAGGGGATCAGTTGTAGCCTCTTTCGATAAGTAAGAGTGTCGAACCCAACGAGGAGCTAAAGGTAGAACAAATATTCCCTCAATTTCTATCGACCATCGATACAACTCTACGCACGCTTGATGTTCGCTTTACCTAGAACAAGTATGAAACTAGAAGTACTTTGTAGGTGTTGTTGGATAGGTATGCAAGATAATAAAGAGCAAGTAAATAAAAAGTAGGGGCTGTTTAGATAAATACACAACTAAGTTAGGTTTAGTACAGAGTTTGTTGTTACGAGAAAGTTAATTGTCCCTAGGCAATCGATAACTAGACCGGTAATCATTATTGCAATTTTATTTGAGGGAGAGGCATAAGCTAACAAACTTTCTCTACTTGGATCATATGCACTTATGATTGGAACTCTAGCAAGCATTCGCAACTACTAAAGATTCATTAAGGTAAAACCCAACCATAGCATTAAAGCATCAAATCCCCTTTATCCCATACGCAAACAACCTACTTACTCGGGTCTGTGCTTCTATCACTCACGCCACCCACCATAAGCAAATCATGAACATATTGCAAACCCTACAACGGGGATCCCTCACACTTGCGCGACACGGAGAGCACCATAGGACAGCACCAATAATAAAACATACAACTCAAACCAATAGCCATTAGGACAAAACATATCTACTCAAACATCATAGGATAGCCATACATCATTGGGAAATAATATATAGCATTGAGCACCATGTTTAAGTAGAGATTACAGCGGGTAAGAGAGAGGTTACACCGCTGCATAGAGGGGGGGAAGAGTTGGTGATGATGGCGGTGAAGTTGTTGGTGAAGATGGAGGTGATGATGATGGCCCCGACAGCGCTCCGGCGCCACCGGGAGCAAGGGGGAGAGGGCCCCCCTTCTTCTTATGCTTCCTTAACCTCCTCCCAAGATGGGAGAAGGGTTTCCCCTCTGGTCATTGGCTCCCATGGCATGGGAGGGGCGAGAGCCCCTCCGAGATTGGATCTATCTCTCTGTCTCTCTCTGTTTCTGCATTCTCTTCTGGCTCTGTTTCACCGTTTCGTATATATATGGAGATCCGTAACTCCGATTGGCCTAAAACCTTCGCCGTGATTTTTTTTCTGAATATTAGCTTTCTTGCGGCAAAAGAAGAGTGTCAACCGCCTTACGGTGGGCTCACGAGGGTAGGGGGCGCGCCCTAAGGGGGGGGGGCGCCCCCCTTCCTCGTGACTACCTCGGGCACTGGTTCGCGTTGATTTTCCTTCCAAATTTTCCATATTTTCCAAAAATAAGCTCCGTCCATTTTTATCCCGTTTGGACTCCGTTTGATATGGATATTCTGCGAAACCAAAAACATGCAACAAACAGGAACTGGCACTGGGCACTGGATCAATATGTTAGTCCCAAAATAGTATAAAAAGTTGCCAAAAGTGTATGAAAATTGTAGAATATTGGCATGGAACAATCAAAAATTATAGATACGACGAAGACGTATCAGCATCCCCAAGCTTAATTCGTGCTCGTCCTCGAGTAGGTAAATGATAAAAAAGATAATTTTTTATGTGGAATGCTACCTAGCATAATCTTGATCATATGTCTAATCATGGCATGAATATTAAGACACGAGTGATTCAAGGCAATAGTCTATCCTTTGAAATAAAAACAATAATACTTCAAGCATACCAACCAAGCCATTATGTCTTATTGAAATAACATAGCCAAAGAAAGCTCATCCCTACAAAATCATATAGTCTGGCTATGCTCCATCTTCACCACACAAAGCATTCACATCATGCACAAGCCCGATGACAAGCCAAGCAATTGTTTCATACTTTTGACGTTTCTCAAACCTTTTCAACTTCCACACAATACATGAGCGTGAGCCATGGACATAGGGGTTATGTGGAGAAGACAAAAAGGGAGAAAGTCTCACATCAACTAGGCGTATTAACGGACTATGGAGATGCCCATTAATAGATATCAATGTGAGGAGTAGGGATTGCCATGCAACGGATGAAGTAAGAGCTATAAGTTTATGAAAGCTCAAACTGGAAACTAAGTGGGTGTGCATCCAACTTGCTTGCTCATGAAGACCTTGGGCATTTGAGGAAGCCCATCATCGGAATAAACAAGCCAAGTTCTATAATGAAAACTCCCACTAGTATATGAAAGTGATAACTCAAGAGACTCTCTATATGAAGAACATGGTGCTACTTTGAAGCACAAGTGTGGTAAAAGGATAGTAACATTGCCCCTTCTCTCTTTTTCTCTCTTTTTTTATTTTTTTTATTTTTTTGGTGGGCTTCTTTGGCCTCTTTTTTTGGGCTTCTTTGGCCTCTTTTATTTTGATAACCTCACATGGGACAATGTTCTAATAATGATGATCATCACACTTTTATTTACTTACAACTCAATATTACAACTTGATATCTAGAACAAAGATATGACTCTATATGAATGCCTCCATCGGTGTACCGGGATGTGCAATGATCTAGCGTAGCAATGACATCAAAAAATGGACAAGCCATGAAAACATCATGCTAGCTATCTTACGATCATGCAAAGCAATATGACAATGATGCTCAAGTCATGTATATGATGATGATGGAAGTTGCATGGCAATATATCTCAGAATGGCTATGGAAATGCCATAATAGGTAGGTATGGTGGCTGTTTTGAGGAAGGTATATGGTGGGTTTATGGTACCGGCGAAAGTTGCGCGGTACTAGAGAGGCTAGCAATGATGGAAGGTTGAGAGTGCGTATAATCCATGGACTCAACATTAGTCATAAAGAACTCACATACTTATTGCAAAAATCTAATAGTCATCGAAACAAAGTACTACGCGCATGCTCCTAGGGGGATAGATTGGTAGGAAAAGACCATCGCACGTCCCCGACCGCCACAAATAAGGAAGACAATCAGTAAACACCTCATGCTCCGACTTCGTTACATAACGATTCACCATACGTGCATGCTACGGGACTTGCAAACCTCAACACAAGTATTTCTCAATTTCACAATTACTCAACTAGCATGACTCTAATATCACCACCTTTATATCGCAAAACTATTGCAAGGTATCAAACATATCATATTCAGCGATCTACAAGTTTATGTAGGATTTTATGACTAACCATGTGAGTGACCAGTTCCTGTCATCTCTCTAAATAGATATAAGTGAAGCAAGAAAGTTTAATTATTTCTACAAAAGATATGCCCACGCTCTAACAAATATAAGTGAAGCAAAAGAGCATTCTACAAATGGCGGTTGTCTATGTAAAGAGAAACAGGCAATCCAAACTTCAAATGATATAAGTGAAGTACATGAAGCATTCTATAAAGCCATACTCAAAAGATATAAGTGCAGTGCAAAGAGCATTCTATAAAGCCACACTCAAAAGATATAAGTGAAGTGCAAAGAGCATGCTATAAATCAACCAAGGACTATCTCATACCAGCATGGTGCATAAAAGAGAAATGAAAACTAAATGCAAAAGACGCTCCAAGACTTGCACATATCGCATGAACGAAACGAATCCGAAAACATACCGATACTTGTTGAAGAAAGAGGGGATGCCTCCCCAGCATCCCCAAGCTTAGACGCTTGAGTCTCCTTGAATATTTACTTGGGGTGCCTCGGTCATCCCCAAGCTTGAGCTCTTGCCTCTCTTCCTTCTTCTCACATCGAGACCTTCTCGATCATCGAACACTTCATCCACACAAAACTTCAACAGAAAACTTGGTAAGATCCGTTAGTATAATAAAGCAAATCACCACTATAAATACTGTTGCAAACAAATTCATATTTTGTTTTTGCATTGTGTCTACTGTAGTATAACTTTTTCATGTCTTAATCCACTGATATAAATTGATAGTTTCATCAAAACAAGCAAACTATGCATCAAAAACAGAATCTATCTAAAACAGAACAGTCTGTAGCAATCTGAACATTCACCATACTTCTGCTACTTGGAAAATTTTGCCAAAATTAGGAAAAATAAACAATTTGTACAGAAAGACAGGCAGAAATAATCAGAACCATTTGACATACCAGCTAAAAATGTAAAATCGCGCACTACAGCCAAAGTTTCTGTCCTGCACCGTACAAACCATCAAGCAAATGTAAACATCCTAAAGGCAAACCTTGGCACATTATTTTTATAATACAATGGAACTGTACAAGGGGATAATTTTTTTAAAGGTTTCTGTAATTAAGATTCACAAAGTTCCCATGGGCATGAACAAAGTTCAAGGACGTCCCCCACTTTCACAATGCTCGTCTCTCTCACTTTCACTTTTCGTTTAGAAAAAGTTTTGGGTTCCCCTCTTTATTTTTGTTGTTTTTAAACTATATGAAAGCAGTCAACAGAAATAAATGACTCTCTAAAACTTCTGGGTTGTCTCCCTGGCAGTGCTTTCTTTAAAGCCATTAAGCTAGGCATATAGTGCTCAAGTAGTGAATCCACCCGGATCCCAAGGTATATCAAAGCCAATTTTAATTAGCAATGATTTTTAATTTAGTAGTGAGCACAAAGCAACATATATCATGTAATGACGAAGTCTAACTCTCTTCCTATGCATCGGCATGTCATAAAAGAACAATTCATGCACACCTAGTAAAGGCCAATGCATAGTATAAACAGTTTCTTGCAATTTTGTCATATTGGAAACATAGAGAGGTGGAGATATAGTTCCTCTCTCATAATAATTGCAAGTAGGAGCAGCAAGCACATGCATATTATACTCATCAAAATCATCATGTGCATCGGTAAAAGGCAACCCATCAATGTAATCCTTAATAAGTGCAAACTTCTCCAATATAGTGTAGTTTGGAGAATTCAAAAAGATAATAGGACTATCATGTGTGGGTGCAATAGCAACAATTTCATGTTTAACATAAGGAACTATAGCAAGTTCATCTCCATAAGCATAATTCATATTGGCATCTTGGCCACAAGCATAGCAAGCATCATCAAAAAGGGATATTTCAAGAGAATCAATGGGATCATAACAGTCATCATAGTAATCATCCTTCGGTAAGCACGAAGGGGAATTAAACAATGTATGAGTTGAAGAGTTACTCTCATTAGAAGGTGGGCACGGGTGATCAATCTGCTCTTCCTCCTTTTGTTCTTCGCTCTTCTCCTCATCTTTCTCATCCAATGAGCTCACAGTTTCGTCAATTTCTTCTTCCATAGATTCCTGCAAAATATTAGTCTCTTCTTGGACAGCAGAGACTTTCTTAATAAGCGCATTAATTTCGTAATTGTATTCATAATTCTCATAGCAATATTTGAGGATAGCTAAATTTTCAGGTCTATAAACTGCATCATCAAAATCTTCAAACTCTTTAAACATAGATTAAATTTCATAAGCACCCATAAAAGCAACAAATTCTTCTATTTGTTCCACATCATAGTAATCATATATACCATTGGCATAAGAAGGTAAGGTTTCATTATCATTAAAATTCACATGAAAAGGGAAGGTGTGGAGCCTTCACCTTAGAGCAACATGTATAAACATATCTCAAGCATAGTTGCCTAGCATACCAATTCAATATATGAATTTGATCCCATAATAGTTTCCCTTTTTGTGTCAAGCGGTAATCCCTAAAGTATTCACGTTGATCCAACATTACTCCCATTACATAATTGAATGGGGTTTTCTCAGGATTATTAAAGTAGTACATAATATCTTTCACATAACTAGCATCGAGGGTTTTAGGAGGTTCCCCATCTCCATGAGCAGAAAGTACACCTACTTTTTTTGGTATTTCGTGTTCCATATCCATAACTAAAGATAGAGAACAACTAAGAACAGCAAATAAAAATTACTTAGTGATAAAGCAAACACGCACACACGAGAACATTCACCCCACGCTATTGCTTCCTGGCAACGGTGCCAGAAAAAGGTCTTGATAACCCACAAGTATAGGGGATCAGTTGTAGCCTCTTTCGATAAGTAAGAGTGTCGAACCCAACGAGGAGCTAAAGGTAGAACAAATATTCCCTCAAGTTCTATCGACCACCGATACAACTCTACGCACGCTTGATGTTCGCTTTACCTAGAACAAGTATGAAACTAGAAGTACTTTGTAGGTGTTGTTGGATAGGTATGCAAGATAATAAAGAGCAAGTAAATAAAAGTAGGGGCTGTTTAGATATATACACAACTAAGTTAGGTTTAGTAGAGAGTTTGTTGTTACGAGAAAGTTATTTGTCCCTAGGCAATCGATAACTAGACCGGTAATCATTATTGCAATTTTATTTAAGGGAGAGGCATAAGCTAACATACTTTCTCTACTTGGATCATATGCACTTATGATTGGAACTATAGCAAGCATCCACAACTACTAAAGATTCATTAAGGTAAAACCCAACCATAGCATTAAAGCATCAAGTCCCCTTTATCCCATACGCAAACAACCTACTTACTCGGGTCTGTACTTCTGTCACTCATGCCACCCACCATAAGAAAATCATGAACATATTACAAACCCTACAGCAGGGATCCCTCATGCTTGCGCGACACGGAGAGCACCATAGGACAGCACCAATAATAAAACATACAACTCAAACCAATAGCCATTAGGACAAAACATATCTACTCAAACATCATAGGATAGCCATACATCATTGGGAAATAATATATAGCATTGAGCACCATGTTTAAGTAGATATTACAACGGGTAAGAGAGAGGTTACACCGCTGCATAGAGGGAGGAAGAGTTGGTGATGATGGCGGTGAAGTTGTTTGTGAAGATGGCGGTGATGATGATGGCCTCGGCAGCGCTCCGGTGCCACCGGAAGCAAGGGGGAGAGGCCCCCCCTTCTTCTTCTTCTTCCTTGACCTCCTCCCTAGATGGGAGAAGGGTTTCCCCTCTGGTCCTTGGCTCCCATGGCGTGGGAGGGGCGAGAGCCCCTCCGAGATTGGATCTATCTCTCTGTCTCTCTCTGCTTCTGCGTTCTCTTCTGGCTCTGTTTCACCGTTTCGTATATATATATATATATATATATATATATATATATATATATATATGGAGATCCGTAACTCCGATTGGCCTAAAACCTTCGCCGTGATTTTTTTCCGACTATTAGCTTTCTTGCGGCAAAAGAAGAGCGTCAACCGCCTTGCGGTGGGCTCACGAGGGTAGGGACGCGCCCTAAGGGGGGGCGCCCCCTTGCTCATGACCACCTCTGGCACTGGTTCGCGTTGATTTTCCTTCCAAATTTTCCATATTTTCCAAAAATAAGCTTCGTCCATTTTTATCCCGTTTGGACTCCGTTTGATATGGATATTCTGCGAAACCAAAAACATGCAACAGACAGGAACTGGCACTGGGCACTGGATCAATATGTTAGTCCCAAAAATAGTATAAAAAGTTGCCAAAAGTATATGAAAGTTGTAGAATATTGGCATGGAACAATCAAAAATTATAGATACGACGGAGACGTATCACGCGCCTCTACATCGACCAGTATGTACGTACACATTTGCAACCAGAATGATAACGCTACATACGCTTCGACCAGGTGGGTCCCGACTGTCAGGCACTTCCTTGCGTGCGAAGATGTAGCTGGTGGGTCCCAGCAGTCAGGGGGGCGAATCATTTTTTTCCCCGAATGCACTTCCTTGGGTGCGAAGATGTAGCTGGTGGGTCCCAGCAGTCAGGGGGAAACATTTTTTTCGCGAAACATGGTGGCCCGTCCGGCGGGTCCCCATTGTCAGGTGGAGAAATAATTATTTTGTGCGTAATAAGGATGCACTTCCTTGCTTCGGCCATGGACCTAGCCGTCAGCCTCTCCACGTACAGTCCACGTCTGATGGAAGCCGTTCCTTGACCATGTTGACCACGCCGCGCTGAGAGCACCAGGGCGGTGGACGACGGCGAGGCCTAGGAAGGGGACGACGCGGAGCCGGGGAAGACGTGGCAGTGGATGCCCACGCATAGAGGAGTATGACGGTTCACTGGTTTGCTATGGTGTGAGGCTGCCGTCGCCGCAGAATAACAGGGGGTGTGGGTGAGTAGAGGGATGGCCTGTCCAGCAGTGGGAGTAGTAGGGGGGCGGTGAGCCCTCCGCCGCATCGCAATCGGCGATGGGAGGCAGGAGCATGAGGCACGACCGACGCTGGTTTGGGCGGCTGGAGCAAGAAGACCAGAGGTTGAAGAAGCACTACGATCATTGGATGGACATCGTACGGTCACTGGAGCTAGAATCGTGCATATTGACTAAGTTGACGAAGCCCTCCGTCCCCGTCAACTTACTAGGCCCACAAGTCAGTCTGCAACTATACTGGATCCCAGCTAGCAGGGGGAGTATTCATTTTTTGTGTGTAATAAGGAGGCACTTCCTTGCGTGCGAAGATATAGCTCGTGGGTCCAAGCTGTCAGCGGCGGTAACATTTTTTTCGCGAAATACAGAGGCCCTTTCGGTGGGTCCCAGATGTCTAGTGGAGGAATCATTATTTTGTGCGTAATAAGGAGGCATTTCCTTGCGTGCGGCCGTGGACCCAGCTGTCAGCCTCTCCACGTACAGTCCACTTCAGATGCATGTCGGTCGTTGACTATGTTAACCAGGCCACGCCGAGAGCACCAGGGCGGTGGATGACGGCGAGGCCTAGGAAGGGAACGGCACGGAGGCAGGGAAGACTCTATAGTTGTTTCCCACACGGAGGGGAGTACGACTGTACGAGGGTTTACTGGTTCGTCTGCCATCATCGGAGAATAACATGTGTGGGTGAGTAGAGGGATGGCTAGGCCAGCGATGGGAGTACGGTGGGGTGGTGAGGCCTGCGCGGCAGCATAGCCGACCGCGGGGAGGAGGGAGCAGGCAGTCCTGCCGGCGCTTGTTTGAGTGGCTGGAGTAGGAAGAGCAGAGACTGAATAAGCACGACGGCCGTTGGATGGAAACCCAACAGTCACTGCTTGTGCGTCAACCTTTTTTTAAGGAAAGCCTCAAACCTGTGGAAAACATCATACATCCCATCTGCCATTATTTCTAATAATTTATAGCCCATTTGCTAATTCTTAAGGTTTTTTTGGAGCTCATATTCATTTTGTTAGCATTACAGCCCATATTGTGGCCACGGTTAAAAATTATACGAAATTTTGCATATTTCGGTGCGGTCCGAACTATTTTTAATCCCGAAATTTCGAGTCACATTCAAACTGATTTTAAAAATAAATGTATATCAATATAAAATCCAACAAATTGTTCACACCTAAAAATCAATGCAATTTAAAATCTCGAAATGAAAACAAGAAATCTGAAACTAATTGTCGGTTTGATGTGTTTCAAAAATGTACAACCCATTTCTCATTACTGATAGGCCATTTTCTCGGCCAGCCGAATGAAGCTCTCCTCGTCTTGAAAGATTTGCAACCCAACAGGCCTGACAAAGCGACTTACTTGGCAAATCACAAAAAACAGGGTTGTGGCCGTGGACCCAGCTGTGGCCGTGGACCCAGCCGTCAGCCTCTCCACGTACAATACTCTTCCGATGGAAGTTGGTCGTTGACCACATTGACCACGCCGCGCCGAGAGCACCAAGGCGGTGGACGACAGTGAGGCCTAGGAAGGGGACGCCGCAAAGCCGGGGAAGACGCGGCAGTGGATGCCCACGCGGGGAGGAGTACGAGGGTTCACTGGTTCGGCTGCGTCATGAGGCTTCCGTCGCCGCAGAATAATAGGGGGTGTGGGTGAGTAGAGGGATGCCCTGGCTAGCGGTGGGGGTAGTAGGGGCCGGTGAGGCCTCCGCGGCATCACAGCCGGCCACGGGAGGCAGGAGCACGCGACACGACCGGCGCAGCTTTGGGCGGCTGGACCAAGAGGACCAGAGGTTGAAGAAGCACTATGGCCGTTGGATGGACATCGTACGGTCACTGGAGCTAGAATCATTCATATTGACTAAGTTGACAAAGCCCTCCGTCCCTGTCAACTTAGTAGGCCCACAAGTCAGCCACCCACTATGGTGGGTCCTAGCTAGCAGGGGGTATTCATTTTTTGTGCATAATAAGGAGGCACTTCCTTGCGTGCGAAGATATAGCTGGTGGGTCCGACCTGTCAGTGGGGGGAACATTTTTTCGCGAAATACAGAAGCCCTTCCCACGTACAGTCCACATACAGTCCACGTACAGTGCGTAATAAGGAGGAACTTTCCTTGTGTGCGACCATGGACCTCGTGGGTCCCAGCCGTCAGGCTCTCGACGTACAGTCCTCTTCCGATGACTCTCGTATGTTGACCATGCCGCGTTGAGCGCACCGAGGCGGTGGACGACGGCGAGGCCCCAGACTGGAACGACCCGGAGATGGGGAAGATGCGGCAGTGGAGTCGCAGACAGAGAGGAGTGGGAAACTTTACTGGTTCGGGTGCGGGGTGGGCCTACACTCGGCAGAGAATAACAGGAGGTGCGGAGTGGAGAGATGGCCTGGCCGTCGGTGGGGTAGCGTTTCGCTGAGGAGCGCAAAACAATGCCATTGGACGCCGGAGGCTGGAGCAGGCGGTCCCGGGAAGAAGATGAGAGATTGAAGAAGAATGCCGGCCGTTGGATGTAAATCCAACGCCTTCTTAGGCTTCGACCTACTGGCCCACATGTCAGCCAGTCCATTTGTTTTTTAGTCCATTTGGTGGGCTGGGTGAAACAATGATGTAGCATCTATGCAACCCGTTTATATATATGGTAGAATTTAAAGCCCATTTGCATTTTTCTCGAAATCCACGGACTTGCTGGACTGGGTGAAAATATCATGTTGGGCTAGACGGAGAAATGTTATAAAAACATAAACACATGATTGTATGTCTATTACTGCATTGGTGAGTAAAATCTTTGCAAGCTTATGTACGCAATCACCAGGACTTAACTTGCCAAGTTATATATAAACAATTATTATTATTATTTTGTAAGAACTTTCAACTTACAAAATAAAATATCATTTAAATTTGATGAGTTAATAATACGTGGGGTATTATTATTTTTTAGGCTAGACGTGGACAGTTGAGTTGGTTCTAGGGAAAACTACCGGGAGAAAACTCATTTTACATCAAAAAAGAAAGTGGGAGAAAATTCAGATATAGGATTAATGAAAATGAAAAATAAAGGAAGTGGGAAGGTCTATAAAATGGTTGGACGAACGACAGGTTTAATGGAAACTTATGTTGTTTCTAATATATATATATAATAAAATAAGATATAAATATAGGTTCGGTTTTGCATTCTTATAGAAAACAGGTTCAGTTTTGCATTCTTATAGAAAAATAGAACTGAGTTGTGCGTCGTCTTGAAAAAACAAACATAACTTGGGCTGCTGATGTTATAGACAAGCTAGGTTGGGAGGCCTAGAGGCCGCTTGATACCTGCTGGATCCAAAAAATGTTGAAACACGCCGTGGGCTGCCCATGTTAAACAACAAAACCTAGGCCATGGACCTGGTGGGCCCAGGACTGTCAGCCTCTCGACGAACAGTTGTCTCCCAATTCCTCTTGTTTTGCTGACCATCCTGGGAACGACAGACGGTGGCGCCGCGGCTAGAGAACCAAGGCGGAGGACAACGTCGAGACCTCGGACCGAACGAACTGGAGCGGGGGAAGACGCGGGCGGAGGGGACTATGAAGGTTGACTTTTTCGGGTGCAGGGTGGGCCGGTGGAGCTGCCGCTACCGGACAATGTGTGGTAGTAGAGGGATGGCCTGGCCAACGCCATAGGCTATGATGGCCAGCCGCTATATAGGAAGAGGATGAAAGATTGAACAAAATAAGGAAATACAAATGGATAGGTGGTTGGTCCCATATGTCTATGTATGAGACCTGCTCGGTCCACCTGAGGAGGGGAATATGTTGGGAGGAAGGAGATCCAAAGCACCGCATCCGAGTGAACTAGTTTTTTTTGTAACGGACAAGTGAACTAGTTACATACATAAGGAAATAGCCACTAAAAAATGCAAACGGGTTGATGGGTTCTTAAAAGAAATATTTCTGACAAAACAGATAATTACGACACATAGGCTAATGCATGAAACACTCAGATGATAGAGGTGCTTATAAACAGATAAAGTACAACATCTAGACCTTCCTGGCATGCTTGATCATGACGCTGCGGTTGTCCGTGTACTCGTCGGTTACGGGAAGCATACACGCCCTCATGTCCAAGATCTGCCTGTACATGTCGTAGCACGCGCATGCGTCCTTGGCCGCATAGGTTATGTAGGCAAGATTCAGAGGTACCTCCCATGTGTTCAGGTCCTTGGTATCGTTGTCTTCTTTCATGTTGGCGTATCAGGGGTCAATGATGGTCTCGGTGAGGTCAACCACGGAGTCCTTCTCCTGCTCGTTGCTGATGATCTTGTATTGCTTCTGGATGTCGACAAGCTTGTTGCACCAGATGGCCGAATCGTCGCGTTCTTCCTTCTCTCCACCATAGCGAAGGTTCAGTCGGTGCTGCCGATGAAACGGGTGAATGCTCCAGAACCTCTGATGGCCATACAAAAGTGGTAGATGAGAACCTCGTCCCGCACACATACCTGGGCGACGGCGATCCGCTGGTCCCTGTCAGGAGATGAATGGATGGGCACAAGGTCTAGTCCTGCAACCTTGTGCTTTCTCATCCTGTTGGTACTGCTTGAACTCGATGATGCAGAGACTCACTGAGTCCAGATCGTTGGTGTACATCACATTCAACTTGGTGCAGCCATAGGACTGAACGGCGAACTCAAAGGGGAACTCCTTGCTGAAGTCCATACCAGCAGGCTCACCCCTCGGATCGCCATTGGAGTATCTTCAAGTGAGCGAGTGTGTAGGCGGCGGCAGCAGTTCGTCTTTCAGCTCTTGGGGAACTGGATTGAACAGTAAATTGAGTGTGTACAGGCGACAACAGTTACTACCCCTCCCTCGTCCGCTGCACGCCCGACAGAAGATGCACCCTCGGTGCATTCAAACGCCTCCATTAAGAAACCTACTCCGGCCACACGTCGGTTCACGAGCGGGTCTGTATTGGTACTGTAATAACAAGAGTTAGTGGTCACTTTACTTAAATTTAATTAGCTTTAATATAAATTTTTACTTAAAACAAGAAATGCATTGGCTCGTTCTATCAGTGCCACAGGATCAACATGCACAACAATTAGAATCATTGTTCTCAGGACGCACACGATCAGCACATTTGTCGCACTTTCACAAAGATAATACTACCAAGTTTGAACTATTTGTTATGGTTGTTGTCCTCTGCATCATCATGCCGTGTTTCCCAGCTTGAAAGATTCAGAACCAACAAATAAGATCCAAATAATAAGTACAACAAAGATGCCTACACATCTCATTGATTCCCAGCTTGCAAGATTCAGAACCAACAAATAAGATCCAAATAATAAGTACAACAAATATGCCTACACATCTCATTGATTCCCAGCTTGCAAGATTCAGAACCAACAAATAAGATTCAAATAATAAGTACAACAAAGATGCCTACACATCTCATTGATTCCCAGCTTGCAAGATTCAGAACCAACCCATTAGAGCCTTTTGATAAAGTGAATATCGGGATTAAATCCATCTTGGCTAGCCATGTCATACAATCAAAGAACTTGGCAAACACTCTTGACCATGACAACATCTGTAGTTGAGTATTCCTGTTTGCATAGCACAAACAAGAAGAGCATGATTTCACTTTAAGAGTGGCCTCCTTGAACTCAACCTGCAGCTCCATTCGGATGAGGCCTGCCTGGAGTTCCATGATTCAATTCATGCGCCTTTTTCTGCAGTTCACCTGAAATGAAGCAAAGATTGCATCATTGAGCTAACAAGAAGTACTTGCTCTCGTGAGTTGGCAAGTTCTTCTTTAGTAGTTGCACTAAAATTGAGGAACCACTACTAGGGAAAAGCCTAGCAGTAGCGCCGGTTTTTGGCCTATCAGTAGCGCGGGTAGGCGCGCTACTGATAAGGCGCTATAGCTAATGCTTAGCAGTAGCGCCTACAGGCACTCGCTACTGCTATATCTACTTAGTAGTAGCGCTTGCCTAGTCAAGCGCTACTACTAATTACTAGTAGCGCTTTCGAAAACAATCGCTACTACTATCATTCCCTATTCCATTTCTCTTGAATTTTAGGTCGTATTCATATACCTGTATACAATTTTTGATACAGTATCAATTTAGAGATTGTTTTTATATCATAATGAGTTATCAAATCACTAGGTGAAAGAACCTTGGATTAGTTTCAAGTGCATGGATCCAAAGTAACCAATGGTCACTTTGGATCCATCCATTTGAAACTAATCGGTGGTTCTTTCACCCAATGACATAATAACTTATCATCATCATCATCATCATCATAATATCATTAACAACTTATCATAATAATACATCATTGTCACATAACTTCTCATAATCATCATTTTCATCCAATGTCATATAACAACTTCGTCACTAGTTATAATAACAACTCCTCCTCGTCATCATCATAGTAATCATAATCACTACTCCTACTCAGCATCACCATCAAGTCTAAGACATTGTAGTCATATATAAGCTAACCTACTCCTCTCTCCTAGCTAATATACCATAAAACAGATAAACCGGTCCTTCACCATAATGGAGAATGGACATAAACCTATCTCCAACTTTTGGCTTGCGCACATTTATTTTGTCTCCAATTATTTGCGTGTGCGCATTCATCACTTTGCTCCATTCTTTGATTTTGAGCCTTCCATCATTTGAAGAAATTGAGTATGCAGTATGGTAAGCCTCCGAAGGAGTTGGTCGTAAGCTAACCATATGCATATCACCTTCGGTAAATAGCATATCAGGCACAACCTGCTTTGAGAGCCTCTGTTCAAAAATGTAATAGTAACATATATAGTTAGCAATGGTTTACTTAAGAATAATGTATGCAATGAAGTTACTATCATTAACAAAATCTTACCAAGTTTTTGGCAATGAAGTTATCATCAAGCAATGTATGGACTAGTGGCACGTATCTAGTATAATTTGGGCTGATAGAGTGGCTGTTTTTGAAGGCCTCAACATCTTCTATGAATGAGACAAGATAACCTTTCTCCTCACAATTAAGCTTGGAGTCATAGCTGTAGTATGTGTTGTCTACTACCTTCCGAGTATTTCTTGAAGATAAGAAATAAGTTGAAAATTATAAATAAATAAGTTTAGTACGGACGAACACCAAATAGTTTTAAATTAACAACATAATTACTGAACTTAACAAATTAGTTTGGCAAACTCACATCTAGGCAAAACTGGAGGCATATCCACATCCACCCAGATGTCGATATTATCATCATCATCATAATCTTCGGGACGAATATCAAATCTTATTCGCATTCCCTGCTCAAATCCATATGACTTGCAGAGAGCTTCCCAATTAGAGCAACCAAAATGGGAGCGATCGACCGCATTATAGAACTTAACCAGAAACTCATAACCATGTTTAGTTCTTAAGTGAGCCCTCCTCGTCTCCACATTCTCAAAGTCATCTAAACCAAAACCAAGCTTCTCCAATACATATGGTCTAGCATGGCATGGGATGTACTAATTGAATTGAAAAAAATCCATAAATTACACGTTGAACAAAAGAAGCACAAGTGATGATATTAATTACGATGAAATGCTTGTCGTTGCGTACTGTACAAACATCGAAGGTCTCTTCCAGCTTCACGGTGAAAAACCTATCATTTTGCAGGTGAGGAAACCTGTCGCACACACCTCGGTCATCGTAGCAGTACACACACTCCGGGATCCCATCGTCATCAGACATCTCCTGTGTTCAAAATTCAAAGATTATAACTCGACGGCAAAACCCAAAAAATCCGGCATGACCTTTGCTAAAAAAGGACATATCGAGCGCCTGAAATTTGCCGAAACGGAAATTAATCAACAGTCTGGCAAAACATAGGCCACTTATCGATGGTCATTGCATTTCAATGGTTCAAAATATGAAAAAAAGCATTTGAAAATATCTTATATATAATCCTAACACTAAATAAACTAGTTTTATTAACTACTTACTAAATAAACTAGTTTTATTAACTACTTACTAAATAAACTAGTTCTATTAAGCACTTACTAAATAAACTAGTTCTATTAAGCACTTAATATAAATAAACTAGTTATAATAATCACTTACTAAATAAACTAGTTACCTATGATTTGCAGAAACAGAGACAAGGGAGGGAGGGAGGGAGGAGAGAGGAGGAGAAGGGGGCGGCCAGAGGAGG
>NC_041384.1:488601114-488625393 GCF_002162155.2 Triticum dicoccoides | reverse complement strand
GGAGGAGGAGGGAGGGGCAGTCGGAGGAGGAGGAGGGAGGGGCTGTGCGAGAGGGCTGCCGACGGAGGAGGGAGGAGGGGGCGGCCGCAGGCGGAGGGAGGAGGAGGGAGGAGGGAACGGTGGGAGGAGGAGGGACGGAAGGAGGGAGTACCTCGGTGGCGGACGGACAACGGCGGCCGGCGGCGGCGACGAACGACAACGGTTATCGGCGCGGACAAGAGTGACTGAGAGAGGGAGAGTGTGTGAGAGAGACAGGGTCGGCCGTACGTGTGGGGATAAGGTAGGGTTAGTAGTAGCGCAGGCATGAGAAAGCGCTACAGTTAAGGAGAATAGCAGTAGCGCCGTAAGGCATAAGGCGCTACTGCTATAACTAGCTGGACGGCGAGGTCATGGCAATGGGAGCAACAGCGCGGTTTAGAGATGACGCGCTACTGCTATTTTCTATTCAGCAGCGTGTTTTCCCGAAATGCGCTGCTGCTAAATAGCAGTAGCGTCGTATTTTGAAGAGCGATGCTGGTAATATTCTGTGTATAAGGTTTTCCCTAGTAGTGAACATTAAGGTTGGTTGTCCGGTTCATGTAAGGTGCAACTATAATTTTCTTATCCTTTTGTGCAGTTCCACTAAAATAAGGTGCCATTATGGTGATAGTGACGGCTCATCTTGCAAAGGCTAATAAAATGTTGCACGAGATTACCAACAGAACTTGATGGAGATTTTGGAAACTCCAGTCACCATTTTGTGCAGTTCCACCAAAATTGAGAGATGTTGCCCATGTGACATTTTAGTTGAACTGCACAAGACACTCATTCCAAAAAAAAGTGTTTTGTGCAGTTCACCAAAAGGTCACAATAGAAACAAGGTGAAATCAATATCCCTATTTGCACAAAAAGATAGAAAGTAAACAGTTGCTAGTCAATAAGAATATACGAAACATATACGAAATGAAAAGAAACATCTTAATTATGTTCATGGAAATCACGCAAGGACAGTAGAAATTTTAAAACTGCAACAATGCTTCATATTACCAGAAGATTTACGATCAACAATGAGATTCCTCAAATATGGGATTACTTTAATGGTGGCATTGCTTGTTTACCAGATACAGTAAATCAGCAGCAGCTAAAGAGTTGGTTTAAGGGCATGGGACCGTGGGGACACCAGGACACTCAGCAGTGTAAAGGAGCAATTTACTTATCATACTGGGGAAAACAGCAGGAGTGCCATTTGTAACACAGTTTAATTGCATCTTATCACTGGAGGCATTATATTAACAATAACACTGGTTAGACATGTCCCTGAGGTAACAGTGTGATCGCTTCATTTTACATGCGCCCTTACATTAACAACATCAAAAGGTTGGTATAAGGACATGCGATAGTGGACGCATCAGCACAATGTACCTACAAGGAGGCATAAAGTGGTGATGCCGAGATTGTTCATGCTATGTGAGGGCAGAAAATCTAATCATGCAGACCTTTTACTATGTGACGGCAGCAAACCTAATCCTGGAGACCTTGTACTATGTGAGGGCAGCAAATCTAATCCTGGAGACCTTTTACTATGTGAGGGCAGCAAATCTAATCCTGGAGACCTTTTACTATGTGAGGGCAGCAAATCTAATCCTGAGACCTTTTACTATGTGAGGGCAACAATTCTAATCCTGGAGACCTTTTACTATGCGAGGGCAACAAATCTAATCCTGGACATACTCTGTTGACTCATCCACCAGCCGCCACTTTCTATCCTTTTTTCAACCAATAATAGATCTTTTCCTTATCCAGTTTGTACTGCGTTTTCCCATTATTTCCCTTTTCAACCAAGAGACCGGTTGGGTATCCGGTCTCTACTACTTTCACCATATTATTTCCTCTTTGAATCAAGTCCTAGATTCATGCTACAACTTTCCCCCCTTTCTTCGTTGTTTGAACAAAGCCCTAGATTGGAATGCATGAAGTAGCTTTACCTCTAATAATACTAAAAATTTAGGTGGCTTTGGAAGAGCTGATGGGAGCAGAAAAAGATGCACATGCAGACAAGTGGGGAGCTTGGGCAGTAGAGCAAGGCTGCTTTCGAAGAACTTATACCTGAGGGTCGTCGGGATGTCGGCGGTGGCAGGTCGGATCTGCGGACAATACAGTAGGGAGGAAGAAGGGTCGGAGGACCTCCCGAGCCAGCGCTGTGTCGGAGAGAATGACACGGGCAGAGGATCGGGCCCCTCCGGCAGCTGTGGGCTTCCTCGCTCACCGGCGATGACCGCGTGAACGATGCACCTAGTCCTCTACACACACCAGCCGAAGGGATCCGACCGGATCGATGACCAGCGGTGAGCAGAGAGAAATTGTCGCTACCGCTGTCTTGTTTATATCTGGAGAGGATGAGAGAATGAAGAGAGCAACCATAGTAAAGCAAGTGCTCAGGCCCCTGCGTACATATATAGTGGAGTGATTGTCTTTTTCTCTCCACAGCAAGCGTTTCAATTTGTGTACGTGGCATTAAAGAAAAGATACTCTCCATTTAAGGTGACTACCTGTACGACTCCTACTTACTACTAGTACTAGTAGTGGTATTGTTCACTTGTGCTCCCCGGCCCTCCATTCATTGAACAACCCCACGGGTGAATAAACATACAATAATACTCCCTCTGTTCCTAAATATAAGTCTTTGTAGAGATTCTACTATGGACCACATACGGATGTATATAGATGCATTTTAGAGTCTAGATTCACTCATTTTGCTCCGTATGTAGTCCATAGTAAAATCTCTACAAAGACTTATATTTAGGAACAGAGGGAATAGTATTTATATAGAACGAACAAGCTCGAACTATTTTCGCGTAGTTAAAAGTTGAGGGCGGGGCTTTTCTCGGGCAGTACGCGTGGCAGTTTTCGCGTAGGCAGTTTGACAGAGAGGCGAGGAGGGTGAGGGAGTAGTGGATTCAACTTACTTACTGCCGGAAAGGTCGGGTTGTGCGATTTGACGGCACGTTACTGTTTGGATCCATGTGTTAGAGTTAGTTTGGGTTAGTTTGAACTCAACTAACCCAAAAATATCCAAGCAGGAGGGTAAGTTTGGGTTACTGTTTGGATCCATGTGTTAGAGTTAGTTTGGGTTAGTTTGAACTCAACTAACCCAAAAAAAATCTAACCCGCCCAAGAGGTGCTTATTTGGGTTAGTTCTTCTTGGGACACTAAAAAACACATTTTTCTCTCGCTCTCCCCGCAGCAGATACCTCCCCACTTCCTCGAAGCTTCTCGTCCTCTCCCTCCCTCCCTCCCTCTCACACTGCCCATGAAGGCACCTCGCCGTATCCGCGCTCCATCTAACCCTGTCATCCAAACACCTCTTTCACTATAGTTACTTCAGGGTTAGTTCAGGATTAGAATCTAACTCTAACGTTTAACTGAGTTAGAGTATCCAAACAGGGTCAGGCGGTACGACCGGGGTGATGCCCCCCTTTCGTTCCACACTCTAATCTGGTGCATGACACGTATTACGTTGACCCGGATGCTGCTGGCTGCTCCACATGTCGGCGAAGTAGTACGTAGTAGTAAGAAGAAGCAAAGAATCATGCGGTATAAGTCTTTCTAGAGATTCCAACAAGTGACTAGACTACATCGCGTGCAGTATCTCAAATCTCAAATCTCACTTCCGTTTTATAGGGCTCAAATCTCAAATCTCATCAACCAAGGAATTTTGCGATTGGAGGAATGAATCTCGTACTTTACAAAACTAACCTAATTAAACGCATGCATTAATTACGTAGTTCTCTCATTTTCCTCTCCGCCTTGGTCGCGGTGCACAATATTGACCACTCCTATATGACTAGCCGCTCTATCTACATGCGGGACATCGAAGCATCCGGGCCCGCACGCCATCCACCAAATCACAGCGAGGTGCTACAGTCGAAACTCACCGGTCACCCCGGTGTGGCCGTCATGACCCGTCATATCACAAAACCCACACCTTTACCAGCAGTGGTAAAGTGGCCTCGAAGTTGGACTGGACGAAGCAACCATCATTTCACTGGAACGTTCGTTGAAGCCCTTTCTCCCCTTTATTGAAGAAAACCTCACTCCAAGCTACTCACTTCTGCCATTTTTCTTCTGTACCGACGAAGGAAAGGTGGGTGAATCAGTGATGCTGCTATATTTTCATTCCAAGAATCTTCTTTTTGCGAAGCACCGACCGATTCTCACAGCCTATTCTTTTCCCGTTTTCATTGTGACTGTGGTTTCCTTTCGATTGCTTTTTGTTTGTCAGTTCATTGATGGATCCTGGAGCACTAGGCAAAGAGTTGCTAGCGGACAACCCACTGGAGACAGTGATCTCCAGGAAGCTAGCACCGACCAACGAGTTGACCATGTTGGCGGTCCAACCCATGGAGACAAAGAACTCCAAGAAACAAGCACTGGCCAAAGAGTTGACAACGTTGGCGGACGAACTCCTCAAAGAAAGTTGGAAGAACAGCAAGGGCCCCACCGTGCCTACCCCACAAACTCTGATGGCCACCTATGCGAGGCTCAAGGCCAAGTGTGAGGAGATAGTCGCCATTGAGAAGCAGTATTCCCCTGGCAAGGTCATGGCCCCCACCGAGGACGAGGAGATGGCCCCCGGAGGGATGGGATCCCCCGGTGAGCTGCACAAGGTAAAAAATAAGGGCTTATTATCGAAAGTTGTGGTTTTTGATTATTGGCAATGTACTTGCTAATATGTTAGGGTTGTGCAGGTGCCGGTGGACGTCCTTGATGATTCCGATGTCGCGGCCCGTCCTATGGACAACACCCCAGAGATCGTTTTCGATGTTGTGGTCCGTCCTGTTGGCATTGCCGCGGAGATCGATTCCGATGCCACTGTCCATCCTGTGGACATCGCCCCAGAGATCGATTCCGATGTCGCGGTCAGTGTCGGTGTCAAAACCGGCGGATCTCGGGTAGGGGGTCCCGAACTATGCGTCTAGGATCGATGGTGACAAGAGACAGGGGACATGATGTTTACCCAGGTTCGGGCCCTCTCTATGGAGGTAATACCCTACTTCCTGCTTGATTGATCTTGATGAATATGAGTGTTACAAGAGTTGATCTACCACGAGATCGTAATGGCTAAACCCTAAAAGTCTAGCCTATGAATATGGTAATGAGTATATGTGTTGTCCTTTCCGAACTATCTCCATCGGCTTATATAGACACCGAGGGGATCTAGGGTTTACATGGAGTCAGTTACATATGATGGAATCTTCGGTCGCCAAGCTTGCCTTCCATGCCAAGTAAGTCCAATCCGGACACGGTGCAATCTTCGGGCTTCATGTCTTCACAGCCCATCCGTCCGGCCCATAGATAACAGGCCGGACGTCCGAGGACCCCTTAGTCTAGGACTCCCTCAATAGCCCATGAACCTGGCTTCAATGACGAGGAGTCCGACGCGCAGATTTGTCTTCGGCATTGCAAGGCGGGTTCCCTCCTTCTGAACTCCAGAACAGTCTTCGGGCGAAGTTAGTTTATCCGGACCTGTGTGTAGAGGGTATAATATCCCATGAGCTCAACTTGTTGATAATTGTTTATGACATCACATCGTGCTTGCCCGGTTGCTATTTCCAACAGTCTGCTAGCGAGCCGCCCCACATCTCGGGGTGCGGTTTTACTGGCACGCCTCATCAGGGCATAGATCGTGTCCCTTTATTTACGGTATTTTCATTAATGCACGCGTGGGTAACCCAACTGTCCCTAGGTACAACTCCTTGGTGATAGGTAAGTTTAGAGACCCTGGGAATAGGGATGGCAATGGGTACCCATTACCCGCGTACCTTGTGGGTAAAAACCCTATTAGGGTAAGGGTATGGGACAAAAAATTACCCATGGGTACTTAAATGGGAAAATATCATACCCATCGGGTAGAGAGGGTACGGGTATGAGATCGTATAACCCATGCCCGCGTACCCATGTACCCATCTAAAATGTTAACAGGTGGGTTTCCGTTAATATCCCAATGTATTCATTTCCCCTCTTAATCACGCTAGGTAAAAACTCTAATGTGTATTCAAATTATCTCTATAATTTATCATGATTTCGTGAACTTAAAGTGTATGCATATGTGTTGTTATTTATGATTATGTGTTCTTATTTATCATTTTTATATGTCACTTTATAGGAAAGTATTTTTGTTTATGAGAATATGTTGTTGTTACAATATGTTGCTGTACATTGTTGTTTAAAATGTGTTGCTATTAATAATTTATGATTATATGTTACTTTTTACAACTATTTTCTACTCAATTGATGTGCTGTAAACGTGGGTATTTTTACCCGCGGGTATCCATATACCCTGTCGGGTGACGGGTATGGGAAAAAATTGTACCCTTGACGGGTATGGGTATGGGTGATGGGTAAACTCAGGGCGGACGGGTAAGGGTATGGGGTAGCTCCACCTGTACCCATACCCTGCGGGTGCCATCCCTACCTGGGAGAGACGCCCAATATCCGGGGCCTTTTTATAGAGAGCTTGTCTCTTCTTCTTCCCTTGCGCTTGTTCCTTCCTTAGCCCCAGCCACCCCAAGTTCCAACCCTCGGGTTCCAATCACCACTAGCCTTAGTCATGTCCGGATCCAACCATTAGGGCCGGTGGGTGGCTTGTTTTGTCACAGAGGAGGACATTGCGGAGCTTCGCGTAGTGAGGTACCTGACCTCGGGAATCTTTCATCGGCTTCCGGCACAAGGGCAGGTCACACCGACCCCCAGATCTGGCAAGAGGGTTGTATTTGTGTCTCACTTCCTTCATGGGCTAGGGTTCGTGCTTAACCCCTTCGTCCGGGGGCTCATGTTCTACTATGGGCTAGATTTTCACGATCTGACCCCGGACTCTATTCTCCTCATCTCGACATTTATCGTCACGTGTGAGGTCTTTCTCCGGACTCCTCCGCACTTCGGCTTGTGGCTCAAGACCTTTGATGTGAGGCCATAGGTGGCAAAGGAGGAGCAGGCGGAGTGCGCCAATGTCATAATAGGTAAACTGGCCGGTGCGGTTTGGCCCGAAGGATCTTTTGCCAAATCTTTAGACCTATGGCAGAAGGGGTGGTTTTATGTCAACGAGCCGCGGAGCTCCAAGTGGGCGGCTACACCCGCGTTCCGACCCGGCCCTCTAGTTCAGATTGCTTCATGGGTCAATAAGGGATTGGACTGGGGATCCGTCAATGAAGTGCAGACTCTGCAAAGTCGCATCCGAAGCCTTATTGAGAAGGGCATCGATCTTGTGAACATCGTTCAAATAATGCTAGTCCGTCGGATCCTGCCATGTCAGCGGTGGCCTCTTCGTATGTGGGAGTTTAACCCAGAAGGGCGGCGGACCCTACAACACTTCTTCGGCGCTACGCACGAAGGAATGTGGAAATTATATTTCTGGGAACGAGAGCAATGGCTGGACACCACCGAAGATGTTGGCCTTGACTGCAATCATCCGGACACTTCGGTAAGTATTCGGCATCCAAGCACCTTCCATTCAGGTATCTCTTAACAAGATATTGAACAATCCATCCCTCTACGGGAATGGATAAAGAAAGCGGTGTTGATTTGGTGTCCGGCACCTCTTCCCGAAGGCCCTGCGACCGACCTGCTGACGAGGATGCTGGTTCCGACACCATACCAGGCGACCATGTTCGGGGAAACCTAAACCCTTTTACCCAAGGGCAAAAGTGCAGAGGGAGCCTTCCAAGGCAAGAAGATGGCCGCCTCCGAAGGTTAGGAGGGGAAGCCTTCCAAGAAGGGAAAAACGCCGTCATCGAGCGGCTTGGGCCGGGCGAACGATGACAAGGATGAACCTCACGACAAAATTGGTTGGGGCACCTCATTCTTTTCCTATTAGTGAAGTAATCATCTGATATATGTTCATCCATGCAGGTTAATGCCTGGTGCTTCTCAATCGTTCTCCTCCTCGGGAGATCTTCTTCCGGTGATGATGGAGAGTGATACGCCTTCTCCGGCCCCATCACCCGATAGGGGGGATGATACCGAGCTATCGTCCCGAAGGGCTCCTCCCGAACACCAAGTGGTACAAGAAACGGAGAAGGCGTTACCTGAAGGCGGCGCCTCTATCACTCGAGGTTCCGGGATCAAGAGTGGAGTCCCCAAACCGTCCGGTTTACAGCCGGAGACGATTCTGGGGGTTAGTGGGCAGGATCCTTCATGGGAAGGCCGTACTTCGGCGGCGGTTTCCGAAGACCCAAGGGTGCCGGAGCCGCTGACGGACTTGCTACGATGAGCATCCCTTTCAGAAGAGCATCGTACTTTGATGGCTACGGTGGTTAAAAGGATTCTATCCGCGGAGAGTGGATTGAATGAGGCTTTTATGAGCCTTCTACGATGTTTTGAGGTTTGTGATGTAGTTTTGTCAATTAAATTTTATTGACAGAATGCACCTATTGTATATGTAGTAGCCCCTGAGACTCGGATTGTCTTCCGAAGGAAGTGATCGGAGGATCAAAGAGATATGCTCAGGTATTAACCTTGGTTTAATTTGAAATATAGGCTGCTGCACCTCCTGTGGCTGCCTGGAATACAGAATTGGTCGAACTCCAACAAAAGTTGGATATTGCGGAGGATGACATTGCATTGATCAACAGGAGCCTTGATGACTCGCAAGGTATGTACTTCGAGCCTTCTTTACACCAGTGTGTTTGACGCAGGAAAGAGCTTTATATGAAATGCAGATGGTGCTGCCGCCGTTGAGGCTCTTCGGGCAGAGCTAGTCCGAGCCAAGTAGCGGGTCCGGCTTAGTGATTCTGCTGCTAAAGAGGCATCAGTTGAACTAAAGGCCGAACAAGCTGCGCGATGCCAGGGCGAGGAGAAGGTATCCATGATGACACTCGCTTTGGAGAATGCTACTGGCCGCTGCAAAGTCCTTGAAAAGGAGAATGAAGCCTACGACTGAACTGTACAAGGCTCGACAGGAGGTAAGAGAAGCGCGATCAGAGTCCAGAGCACTCCGTGAGGAGGTTCGGCAGGCGAAAGAGATAGTGGCTGGAAAGCCTTTTCTGCTGCAGGCTAAGTTCGGCGACCCGGACTATGCTTAGCTGAACCAAGTGTGGAATTCTCTGGACGAGTATTTGGACTTGCCAAAGAGTTCTTCCGATGCAGCATGGTATTACCAAGCGCGAGCTGGATATGCGACGAAGAAGCTTTTTTGGTCATAGTTCGGTGCGCCTAAGCGCCCGCTGCTGCTTAATGAGCAGATGTCCCAATAGGCCGTACTTCATAGGGCATCTGGCACTGCCATGAAGGATGTTATAATCCGGCTATGGCCAACCTAGCCTCCACCGAGTAGTTATTTCGGTTTGGTGCAGAAGCTTGTCGACATGGTGTCGCGGATCAATGCTGCGAAGCGATCAGCTTGCATTGAAGGTGCACGGATGTCCCTTGCCCGAGTTAAGACATTTTGGGGAAAGATGAAGGCCGTCGATGTTGCTATGAAGGGTCAGCCCGGGGGCAGGGACCGTTCGGAACCGGAGAGTTACTTTGGAGACGTCCCAGAGGCCGCCCGCTTGATAGAGGGTTAATATTCGAAAAACATAATGTTCGAGTGAGGTGTATGATGATTGTAAAAGACAACTTTATAGTTAATCTATTTGTGTTTTGCTCGAAAGCTTGAATTCCTCCTGTGCGGTTGTTTGAATATAATCTGAAAGTTTTCCAATCGTCGGCTTCAGCCCCCTCGTAGGAAGTACGGGGGTGTTCGGAAAAGCATTTAATCACTCTTTATCCAACGTCTTGGTCCATGAAGGAGGTGATAATGCGGCGAACCAAGCAATCGGACTATAAGGCGTTAACACTTTCACTTAACCATATGAGTTTTATGGTGGGGCTACAACATAGCCCCTGGTGTGTATGCGGCGTGTGGTGCCTTGTATATCTGATCTGAAAAATATCCTTCGTGTTACACGAAGAATCACTAAGGATTCCAACAAGTCGTCAAGTGGTTGACCAGCTCTCGCCGCATCATGACAGTCAGTTTTTGGCTTTCTCTACTGAGGTGCTCATCCGGTCTAGGCCAGGGCACAATCGCAGTAGTTCTCCCTTTACTACCCTAGCCGATAGGGCGGAACGTAGGGTAGCAAACACAGGAGCCGGGCAACCCAACTATTGACCCAAGACAATGATTCGGAGCTGATGCATATAAGGCCAAACTTGCGACGCCGAAGTATGCTATAGAGTTGTTCGGACTTTTACTGGCAGCTCATTCGTTCCTGTGTCGAGCCCCTGGCAGGGTATGCCGAGGTGTATCTACAGAGCAGCCGATAAGGCCGTACTTAAAAGAGTATGGAAGATCAGTTCCGATGAGACTTACTGAGAATGGAGCGATGTGCTAATGATAAATTTGTATATATATATATATATATATATATATATATATATATATATATATATATATATATATATAATAATATAAAAGACCATGGACCCGGCTATTTGATATACATGAGGTCGGGATTAGAGGAAAGAGGGCATAGTATAGGCTCGGAATAAAGAGTGCGGTCCACAAAAAGTTATTTTTGGACCTCCTGTCGCACGTCTGCATCGCCCGTCCTTAGGGAGGGGAATCCTTAACGGAAGTATCCCCTTAGGAGAGCGTACGGATCCGGACTCCGATAGAGTCCGTTGTAGATGTTGTCCGGCTGGTCACCTTTTATTTAGGGATGATATATAAAAATAAAGTAAGCAGATAGAAAATGTAACGGGAATGCTTGCAGGGTGTCTGTATTATGCTTTCGCCGATGCCCATGGTATCTTGAGTGCGTAGTGATGTGCACGTGGTGCAAATTTTGCCTGTACAGTACGTGGGTGGCGGAAGATGGACTACTATTCGTGTTCCCGGAGTAGTCGAACGTCGGAGGGAAACTGTTTCTGGCCCCTAGCATTTTGCTGGCGATCCGATTCGTTGTCTTTATCGCCTGGTGGCCTCCTCCCCTGGTGATCAGTGTTGAGCTTGCCTGCCTGCTTGAAGACCCAACAATTTCGGTTGGTATGATTAGCTGGCATATCAGGTTGACAGTGAATCTGACAAGGTCGGTCCAATATCCTGTCGAGGGTGGATGGTCCATCCTGGTTTGCCTTTAGTGTCTTCTTCCATTGACCGGGCTTCGGATTGTGAAATCTGGCGTTCACCGCTGTGTCGTGCATATTACTGCGACTGTTGTGTTCGGTTTGTCGTGGCTTGCCATTGCCATCTCGGATTTCGAAGGTGTCCGGGCTGCTAGCGTCGTTGCTTTTACGAGCCAGCCAGTTGTCTTCTCCCGCGCAGAAGCGGGTCATTAGAGCGGTAAGGGCTGCCATGGATTTGTGTCCTTCCTGGCCGAGGTGACGCGCTAGCCATTCGTCCCGGACGCTGTGTCTGAAGGCTGCAAGGGCTTTGATAACCCACAAGTATAGGGGATCAATTGTAGCCTCTTTCGATAAGTAAGATTGTCGAACCCAACGAGGAGCTAAAGTTAGAACAAATACTCCCTCAAGTTCTATCGACCACCGATACAACTCTACGCACGCTTGACGTTCGCTTTACCGGAAACAAGTATGAAACTAGAAGTACTTTGTAGGTGTTTTTGGGTAAGCTAGCAAGAAAGTAAAGAGCACGAAAATAAAACTAGGGGCTGTTTAGATGAAGACACGACTAAATTAGTTTTAGTAAAGAGCTTTTGTCAACAAGAAGGTTATTTGTCCCTAGGCAATCGATAACTAGACCGGTAATCATTATTGCAATTTTATTTGAGGGAGAGGCATAAGCTAACATACTTTCTGTACTTGGATCATATGCACTTATGATTGGAACTCTAGCAAGCATCTGCAAATACTAAAGATTCATTAAGGTAAAACCCAACCATAGCATTAAAGCATCAAGTCCACTTTATCCCATGCGCAAACAACCTACTTACTCGGGTCTGTGCTTCTGTCACTCACGCCACCCACCATAAGCAAATCATAAACATATTGCAAACCCTACAGCGGGAATCCCTCACGCTTGCGCGACACGGAGAGCACCATAGGACAGCACCAATAATAAAACATACAACTCAAACCAATCACGATCATCAAATAGCCATTAGGACAAAACATATCTACTCAAACATCATAGGATAACCATACATCATTGGGAAATAATATATAGCGTTGAGCACCATGTTTAAGTAGAGATTACAGCGGGTAAGAGAGAGGTTACACCGCTGCATAGAGGGGGGAAGAGTTGGTGATGATGGCGGTGAAGTTGTTGGTGAAGATCGCAGTGATGATGATGGCCCCCGGTGGCACGGAAGTGCCACCGGAAGCAAGGGGGAGAGAGCCCCCCTCCTTCTTCTTCTTCCTTGACCTCCGCCCTAGATGGGAGAAGGGTTTCCCCTCTGGTCCATGGCCTCCATGGCACGGGAGGGGCGAGAGCCCCTCCGAGATTGGATCTATCTCTCTGTCTCTCTTTGTTTCTTCGTTCTGTTCTGGCTCTGTTTCACCGTTTCGTGTATATATGGAGATCCGTAACTCTGATTGGCCTGAAACCTTCGCCATGATTTTTTTCCCGAAAGTTAGCTTTCTTGCGGCAAAAGAAGAGCGTCAACTGTCTTATGAGTGGCTCACGAGGGTAGGGGCGCGCCCCCCTACCTCGTGACCACCTCGGGCACCGTCTCGCGTGGATTTTTCTTCCGGAATTTTCCAAATATTCCAAAAATAAGCTCTGTCCGTTTTTATCCCGTTTGGATTCCGTTTGATATGGATATCCTGTGAAACATAAAACATGCAACAAGTAGGAACTGGCACTGGGCACTGGATCAATATGTTAGTCCCAAAAATAGTATAAAAAGTTGCCAAAAAGTATATGAAAGTTGAATAATATTGGCATGGAACAATCAAAAATTATAGATAAGACGGAGGCGTATCAGCATCCCCAAGCTTAATTCCTGCTCGTCCTCGAGTAGGTAAATGATAAAAAAGATAATTTTTGATGTGGAATGCTACCTAGCATAATCTTGATCATATGCCTAATCATGGCATGAATATTAAGACACGAGTGATTCAAAGCAATAATCTATCCTTTAACATAAAGACAATAATATTTCAAGCATACCAACCAAGCAATTATGTCTTATTGAAATAACATAGCCAAAGAAAGCTCATCCCTACAAAATCATATAGTCTGGCTATGCTCCATCTTCACCACACAAAGCATTCACATCATGCACAACCCCGATGACAAGCCAAACAATTGTTTCATACTTTTGACGTTCTCAAACCCTTTCAACTTTCACGCAATACATGAGCGTGAGCCATGGACATAGCACTATAGGTGGAATAGAATATGATGGTGGAGAAGACAAAAAGGAGAAGATAGTCTCACATCAACTAGGTGTATCAACGGGCTATGGAGATGCCCATCAATAGATATGAATGTGAGTGAGTAGGGATTGCCATGCAACAGATGCATTAGAGCTATAAGTATATGAAAGCTCAAACTGAAACTAAGTGGGCGTGCATCCAACTTGCTTGCTCATGAAGACCTAGGGCATTTGAGGAAGCCCATCGTTGGAATATACAAGCCAAGTTCTATAATGAAAATTCCCACTAGTATATGAAAGTGATAACTCAAGAGACTCTCTATATGAAGAACATGGTGCTACTTTGAAGCACAAGTGTGGAAAAAGATAGTAGCATTGTCCCTTTTATTTTTTTATTTTTTTATTTGGCCTTTCTTTTTTTATTTGGCCTTTCTTTTATTTTTTTATTTGGCCTTTCCTTTTTTGGGACAATGGTCTATTAATGATGATCATCACACTTTTATTTACTTACAACTCAATATTACAACTCGATACTAGAAAAAAGATATGACTCTATATGAATGCCTCCGGCGGTGTACCGGGATGTGCAATGATCTAGCGTAGCAATGACATCAAAAACGGACAAGCCATGAAAACATCATGCTAGCTATCTTACGATCATGCAAAGCAATATGACAATGATGCTCAAGTCATGTATATGATGATGATGGAAGTTGCATGGCAATATATCTCGGAATGGCTATGGAAATGCCATAATAGGTAGGTACGGTGGCTGTTTTGAGGAAGGTATATGGTGGGTTTATGGTACCGGCGAAAGTTGCACGATACTAGAGAGGCTAGCAATGGTGGAAGGGTGAGAGTGCGTATAATCCATGGACTCAACATTAGGCATAAAGAACTCACATACTTATTGAAAAAATCTATTAGTCATCGAAACAAAGTACTACGCGCATGCTCCTAGGGGGATACATTGGTAGGAAAAGACCATCGCTCGTCCCCGACCGCCACTCATAAGGAAGACAATCAATAAACACCTCATGCTCCGACTTCGTTACATAACGGTTCACCATACGTGCATGCTACGGGACTTGCAAACCTCAACACAAGTATTTCTCAATTTCACAATTACTCGACTAGCATGACTCTAATATCACCATCTTTATGTCACAAAACTATTGCAAAGAATCAAACATATCATATTCAATGATCTACAAGTTTATGTAGGATTTTATGACTAACCATGTGAATGACCAGTTCCTGTCATCTCTCTAAATAGATATAAGTGAAGCAAGAGAGTTCAATTCTTTCTACAAAAGATATTCCCACGCTCTAACAAGTATAAGTGAAGCAAAAGAGCATTCTACAAATGGCGGTTGTCTATGTAAAGAGAAACAGGCAATCCAAACTTCAAATGATATAAGTGAAGCACATGAAGCATTCTATAAAGCCATACTCAAAAAATATAAGTGAAGTGCAAAGAGCATTCTATAAATCAACCAAGGACTATCTCATACCAGCATGGTGCATAAAAAGAAAAATAAAAACCTAAATGCAAAAGACGCTCCAAGATTTGCACATATCGCATGAACGAAACGAATCTGAAAACATACCGATATTTGTTGAAGAAAGAGGGGATGCCTTCCCAGCATCTCCAAGCTTAGATGCTTGAGTCTCCTTGAATATTTACTTGGGGTGCCTCGGGCATCCCCAAGCTTGAGCTCTTGCCTCTCTTCCTTCTGCGCACATCGAAACCTTCTCAATCATTGAACACTTCATCCACACAAAACTTCAACAGAAAACTCGGTAAGATCCGTTAGTATAATAAAGCAAATCACTACTCTAAGTACTGTTGCAAATAAATTCATATTTTGTTTTTGCACTGTGTCTACTTTAATATAACTTTTTCATGGCTTAATCCACTGATATTAATTGATAGGTTCATCAAAACAAGCAAACTATGCATCAAAAACAGAATCTGTCTAAAACAGAACAGTCTGTAGCAATCTGAACATTCACCATACTTCTGATACTTGAAAAATTCTACCAAAATTATGAAAAATAAACAATTTGTATAGGAAGACAGTGCAAAAAGAATCAGAACTGTTTGACGTTCCAGATAAAAATGTAAAATCACGCACTACAGCCAAAGTCTCTGTCCTGCACCGTACAAACCATCAAGCAAATGTAAACATCCTAAAGGCAAACCTTGGCACATTATTTTTATAATACAATGAAATTGTACAAGGGGATAATTATTTTTATTGAAAAGTTTCTGTAATCAAGATTCACAAAGTTGCCGTGAGCATGAACAAAGTTCAAGGAGCTCTCCCACTTCAACAGTGCTTGTCTTTCTCACTTTCACTTTCCTTTTTGAAAAGTTTTGGGTTCCCCTCTTTATTTTTGTTGTTTTTGAACTATATGCAAGCTCTCAACAGAAATAAATGACTCTCTAAAACTTCCGGGTTGTCTCCCTAGCAGCGCTTTCTTTAAAGCCATTAAGCTAGGCATATAGTGCTCAAGTAGTGAATCCACCCAGATCCCAAGGTATATCAAAGCCAATTTTAATTAAGAATGATTTGTAATTTAGTAGTGAGCACAAAGCAACATATATCAAGCAATGACGAAGTCTAACTCTCTTCGTATGCACCGGCATGTCATAAAAGAACAATTCATGCACACCAAGTAAAGGCCAATGCATAGTATAAACAGATTCTTGCAATTTTATCATGTTGGAAACATAGAGAGGTGGAGATATAGTTCCTCTCTCATAATAATTGCAAGTAGGAGCAGCAAGCACATGCATATTATATTCATCAAAATCATCATGCGCAACGGTAAAAAGCAACCCATCAATATAATCCTTAATAAGGGCAAACTTCTACGATATAGTATAATCGGAAGAATTCAAAAAGATAATAGGACTATCATGTGTGGGTGCAATAGCAACAATTTCATGTTTAACATAAGGAACTATAGCAAGTTAATCTCCATAAGCATAATTCATATTGGCATCTTGGGCACAAGCATAGCAAGCATCATCAAAAAGGAATATTTCAAAAGAATCAACGAGATCATAACAGTCATCATAGCAATCATCCTTCGGTAAGCATGAAGGGGAATTAAACAATGTATGAGTTGAAGAGTTACTCTCATTAGAAGGTGGGCACGAGTGATCAATCCGCTCTTCCTCCTTTTGTTCTTCGCTCTCCTCCTCATCTTTTTCATCCAATGAGCTCACAGTGTCATCAACTTCTTCTTCCATAGATTCCTGCAAAATATTAGTCTCTTCTTGGACAGCGGAGACTTTCTTAATAAGTGCATTAATTTCATAATTGTATTCATAATTCTCATAGCAATATTTGAGGATAGCTCAATTTTCAAATCTATAACAAGCATCATCAATATCATCAAACTCTTTAAACATAGATTCAATTTCATAAGCACCCATAAAAGCAACAAATTCTTCTATTTGTTCCACATCATAGTAATCATATATACCTCTAGCATAAGAAGCCAAGGTTTCATTATCATTAAATTTGCATGAAAAGGGGAGGTGTGGAGAATTCATCCAAGAGCAACAAGTATAATCATATTCCAAGCATAGTTGTCTAGCATACCACTTCAATATATAAATTTGATCCCATAATAGTTTCCCTTTTTGTGTCAAGCGATAATCCCTAAAGTATTCACGTTGATCCAATGTTACTCCCATTACATAATTAAATGGGGTTTTCTCAGGATTATTAAAGTAGTACATAATATCTTTCACATAACCAGCATCGAGGGTTTTAGGAGGTTCCCCATCTCCATGAGTAGCAAGTACACCTAATTTTTTTGGTATTTCGTGTTCCATATCCATAACTAAAGATAAAGAACAACTAAGAACAGCAAATAAAAATTACTTAGTGATAAAGCAAAAAGCACACACGAGAATATTCACCCCACGCTATTGCTCCCCGGCAACGGCGCCAGAAAAAGGTCTTGATAACCCACAAGTATAGGGGATCAATTGTAGCCTCTTTCAATAAGTAAGAGTGTCAAACCCAACGAGGAGCTAAAGGTAGAACAAATATTCCCTCAAGTTCTATCAACCACCGATACAACTCTACGCACGCTTGACGTTCGCTTTACCGGAAACAAGTATGAAACTAGAAGTACTTTGTAGGTGTTTTTGGGTAAGCTAGCAAGAAAGTAAAGAGCACGAAAATAAAACTAGGGGCTGTTTAGATGAAGACACAACTAAATTAGTTTTAGTAAAGAGCTTTTGTCAACAAGAAGGTTATTTGTCCCTAGGCAATCGATAACTAGACCGGTAATCATTATTGCAATTTTATTTGAGGGAGAGGCATAAGCTAACATACTTTCTGTACTTGGATCATATGCACTTATGATTGGAACTCTAGCAAGCATCCGCAACTACTAAAGATTCATTAAGGTAAAACCCAACCATAGCATTAAAGCATCAAGTCCCCTTTATCCCATACGCAATCAACCTACTTACTCGGGTCTGTGCTTCTGTCACTCACGCCACCCACCATAAACAAATCATAAACATATTATAAAACCCTACAGCGCGAATCCCTCACGCTTGCGCGACACGGAGAGCACCATAGGATAGCACCAATAATAAAACATACAACTCAAACCAATCACGATCATCAAATAGCCATTAGGACAAAACGTATCTACTCAAACATCATAGGATAACCATACATCATTGGGAAATAATATATAGCGTTGAGCACCATGTTTAACTAGAGATTACAGCGGGTAAGAGAGAGGTTACACCGCTTCATAGAGGGGGAAGAGTTGGTGATGATGGCGGTGAAGTTGTTGGTGAAGATCGCAGTGATGATGATGGCCCCCGATGGCACTCCGGTGCTACCGGAAGCGAGGGGGAGAGAGCCCCCCTCCTTCTTCTTCTTCCTTGACCTCCTCCCTAGATGGGAGAAGGATTTCCCCTCTGGTCCATGGCCTCCATGGCACAGGAGGGGCGGGAGCTCCTCCGAGATTGGATCTATCTCTCTGTCTCTCTCTGTTTCTGTGTTCTGTTCTGGCTCTATTTCACCGTTTCATGTATATATGGAGATCCGTAACTCCAATTGGCCTGAAACCTTCGCCGTGATTCCCCCCCCCCCAAAATTAGCTTTCTTGCGGCAAAAGAAGAGCATCAACCGTCTTACGGGTGGCTCACGAGGGTAGGGGAGCGCCCAAGGGGGTCAGGCGCGCCCCCCTACCTCGTGACCACCTCGGGCAACGTCTCTCGTGGATTTTTCTTCCGGAATTTTCCAAATATTCCAAAAATAAGCTCCATCCGTTTTTATCCTAGATATTCTGAGAAACATAAAACATGCAACAAACTAGAACTGGCACTGGGCACTTGATCAATTTGTTAGTCCCAAAAATAGTATAAAAAGTTGCCAAAAAGTATATGAAAGTTGAATAATATTGGCATGGAACAATCAAAAAATATAGATACGATGGAGACGTATCAGGCTTCTGCGTCTGGACAGTCGACAATTTGGTTCTTTTTGACTAAGAACCTGGTCCAGAGCTCCCTGGCTGACTCGCCGGGCTCCTGGACAATGCGACTTAAGTCATCGGCGTATAATGGCCGGACATATGTTCCCTGGAAATTGCCTCGAAAGGCGTCTTCCAAATCTTCCCAGTTGCCAATGGAATTTTCTGGCAAAATGTTTAGCTAGTACCGAGCTGGCCCTTTAAGCTTGAGAGGTAGGTATTTAATGGCATGGAGGTCATCTCCATGGGCCATGTGAATATGAAGGAGGTAATCCTTGATCCATACCGCGGGATCTGTTATTCCATCGTATGATTCGATGTTGATGGGTTTAAACCCGTCTGGGAATTCGTGCTCCATTACCTTGTTAGTGAAGCGGAGAGGGTGTGCGGCTCCTCTATGTTGGGCCACACTATGAAGAACCTCCGACGGGTTCCATTTACAGTGTACGACCCAGGCATGGTCGGCTTTATAGCGTCCGAATAGGCGACCATCATCGTCGGTCAGGATATATCTTCGTGATCTGTACGTCGATCGTGTATGTCCTGCTCTACCCTTAGTGTATTGGTTGATATCGCGGGTATTCCTCCGAGCTGTTTTGTTTTGACGGCCGGGTGGGTTGGTATGGTGCTCTTCTTGGGATGCTGCTTTGACTGGACCGAACTGTGGTCGGCCTACCGCATTATTCGATGGTGGTATGGGCTCCATCGCCCAGCCATCGTATTGAGAGGGCCACCTATTCTTTGGGTGGCTTTTGACTGGGCTACTAAGGCCATGTTCTTCGGTGGCCAAGACCTCGGTCCATCTATCATTGAGCAAATCTTGGCTTGCTTGAAGCTGCAACTGCTTCTTTCTTAGGCTCCTTGCAGTGGCTATAAGCTGGCATTTAAAGCGCTCCCACTCGAGACGTTCCTTGGGTATGATAAAGTCTTCGTCGCCGAGGATCTCCTCTTGCTCAGAGGGTGGGAGATAATTGTTGTCCTCCGAGTCCCCGTATGTGGTCTGTTCATCAGAGCAAATCTTGGCTTGCTTGAAGCTGCAACTGCTTCTTTCTTAGGCTCCTTCCAATGGCCATATGCTGGCGTTTAAAGCGCTCCTGCTCGAGAGGTTCCTTGGGTATGATAAAGTCTTCGTCGCCGAGGATCTCCTCTTCCTTGGAGGGTGGGAGATAATTGTTGTCCTCCAAGTCCCCGTATGTGGTCTGTTCATCAGAGCTGCCCTGCCCACCTTCCTGTTCATCCTTCTCGGATTCTACTTCAGCAGGGTCTTTGTTGTCCAGGGTGTCGTCTTCTCTAGTGTTGGCAGCGTTTTCTCTTGGGTGATGTGGCCTAGGGTGCCGGTTTCCGGGCTGTGTACCAGGCGGTTTGTTCTCGACCGGATCCTTCTTGTCATCCTCGAGAGCATCGTGAGGTGTGTCTTTCATACACATGTCATACCAGGAAGTGGTATTCCCATGTTGAATGGGTAATAAGCTCTGGCCTTGCCCCTCATCATCGTCCAAACCGTCAATGTCTTCGGGGCAGGGGTCGGGCATGTTGGTTAGGTCTTCAACAGTGGCTACGAAGTGGGCGGCGGGTGGGAAACAAAATTCTCCATCGTCCGCAGAGAGTTCGAACCGAACATAGTTCAGCGACGGGTCGCTTGCCAGTGATAGGTTTTTTAGCGAGTTTAGCATGTCACCCGTGGGCGAGTGTTGGAAGACATCTGCGGCGCTGAACTTGAGGATCGATAACTGATCGAGTTTGGTATACGCAGGCTCGCAGGGTTCGAAGTTCGACATCGGGGGCGAGTCTGAGGTTCCGTTGATGTGGACACCGTATGTAGTGGAATCTGCGTGCGTCTCCTGCGCCATGGAATCAGTAGCCCTCGTGACGGGATCGAGCTTGCTGTCTTCGGGCAACTTGATCTGCTCCGGATTTAAGGCCAGAGCTGTTACAGGAGCCATCTCCTGGATGCGGCCCGATGACAGGTTTAGGCCATGTTCATCGAGGCGATGGGGAGCGGTTGCCATGGTCTCGTATTCGTTGAAGATCAAATATCCACGGACGTCCGCAACATAATTCAAGCTTCTGAATTTGACCTGGTGGCTAGGGGCGTAGCTATCGATCTGCTCCAGATGGCCAAGCGAGTTGGCTCGCAGTATGAAGCCACCGAATACGAAGATCTGTCCGGGGAGGAAGGTTCCTCCTTGGACAACGTCATTATTAATGATCGAAGGGGCCATCGAGCCTTCTGCCTACGGCACAGTGGAACTCTCAATGAAAGCACCAATATCGGTGTCAAAACCGGCGGATCTCGGGTAGGGGGTCCCGAATTGTGCGTCTAGGATCAATGGTAACAGGAGACAGGGGACACGATGTTTACCCAGTTTCGGGCCCTCTCTATGGAGTTAATACCCTACTTCCTGCTTGATTGATCTTGATGAATATGAGTGTTACAAGAGTTGATCTACCACGAGATCGTAATGGCTAAACCCTAGAAGTCTAGCCTATGAATATGGTAATGAGTATATGTGTTGTCCTTTCCGTACTATCTCCATCAGTTTATATAGACACCAAGGGGGTCTAGGGTTTACATGGAGTCTGTTACATAAAAAGGAATCTTCGATCGCCAAGCTTGCCTTCCACGCCAAGTAGAGTCCAATCCGGACACGGTGCAGTCTTCGGGCTTCATGTCTTCATAGCCCATCCGTCCGGCCCATAGATAACAGGCCGGACGTCCGAGGACCCCTTAGTCCAGGACTCCCTCAGTCAGTCCTGTGGACATCGCCCCAGAGATCGATTCCCATGCCACTGTCCGTGTTGTGGTCATTGCCTGAGAGATCGATGACAAGAAATAGTTGGTCGCACTAATCCTTCAGGGTAGTTTGCATTGCCTTGTGTTTATTTACCAGAACGATGCGTGTTATCAAACCATCTTAGGGCTAGTGCACTATCTTGTGTGGGTGGTAGTTGCTACTTTTGTTTGATAGTGAATCATGTGAACCCTCTCCGAGTTATGGAAACAGATGTATCCTCACCAGCTTTTGATGTAATATATGGCATGCTTAGATGTATGTTTGAACTGTTCATCATATCAGCAAGGCTTATTTGATGATTCTTGGTGTTAGTAGGCTAGCTATTGTGCGAGCTATAGTACTTGCAAAACACTCACCGAAGAGAAATGTTGGGGCTGATGAGCTCGTGGTACGCTTATACTGATCCGTCGTCGATCGGCCAATAGCCCAAGCTCCTAAAATTATAGGCTTAGCGATCGATCAGACAATAGTCGACACAGATACATTCAGGCCTCATTTGGTTCATAGGGTAGGAAAATCATAGAAAAAGTACAGAGACGTACAACACAAAATCATAGCAGTACAGAGACGTCCCTCTGTTCCAAAATAGATGAGTCAACTTTGTACTACTAACTTTGAAACGGAGGGAGTACAAATCCTAGGCGGGCTAGTTTGGCCTAGTGGGTTTTAGTGATATGATGTGGTACAGTGCCGTCCAGTCTTCGCGTGTGGTAGCAGTACTGCGGGTAGAGTAAGTTTTCATGAAGAAGCGGAATTCAACAAAGTCATGATGGTTCCTTCGTCCGACTAACTTTGTGCATGGCAGGTGGACTAGGATAATTTTGTGCATGGCAGGTGGACCAGGATGGTCGACGTCCGACATGTCGGTGAATGAAAGTATTCTTTCCGATACAGTGGATGAGCAATGAGTATTCATTGTTTATTTTTGATGAAACCTATTATCTCCACTGTTACGACGGAGGAGTGTGAAACACGGCAGCCCAGTGAACTTGACATGTGCACCACTCCCTCCTTCCTCATGTAATACTACCATAGTGTTGACTATAAGGTTACAACTTTTTCTCACTCTCTCTCGCTCTATCTATTTCCTCTCAAATGTTTTTACCTTTCTTTTTTTAGACACAATTGTTTTTATGCCTCTTTTTTAGAATTAGTTTTTTATACCTAGGAGCACGTGTAGAGACGGGCTCCTATAGATCCCACTCCTTGACTTTGTCAATGCCTCTCTCTCCTCCACATAAGCGTGCTTGTCGAGAAGACAAGAGATGATCTCTTAGCACAATATGTTTCACCATGTTTTTAGGAATAACTAGTTATTGAAGATAAGGCTAAGAGATGATCCATTGTACACATGTTTTTTTTTCATCTCTAAATTACATGCAAGACTTATGATAAGACTATCTTATCAACCATTGTACATGCCCTTTATAGCCCAGAATTTTACTGGTACTACTTGCTATGAATGCGGGCATCTGGCCTCTAAGGGGGGAGCGCGTGCAGGGAGGTGGTGGGGTGGGGGAGGGGTTCTGGTGGGCCAGGGCGGTAAGAAGCGGGCTTGGAAGCAGTGCGGACTCCCGCATGGCCCACCTCACATTATCACCACATATTTCTTGGAGTCCGTGCATGGCGGGCGGGCGATCTCTTCTCCCTCCCCCGTCTCTCTCCTCTCAGCAGACGCCCGCCGAGCGATTAGATTTTGGCTATCGACGGTTTATTCAATTGCAGTCCCACATGTTAGTGAAAATGCAAGACAACGCGTGTCCCCTCTGGTGAGCGGCGTGCGAGCCGGACTGTCGGGGGTGCAACATGAACGCGACGCGTACGAGTTGTAAGTGTGCCGCCTTTTCCTTTTGAACTTGCAAAGCGTAACATTTTCATGCGATCGATTGACAGAAATCCAGAAGAAAATGAAAAGGGTGGTGCTTTCCCGTGCGTTAGGCGGACTAGTTTGAGTGATATGATGTGCTACGGTGCCGTCCACTAGCTCCATTTTTATGTAAGCAAGAGTCTACAGTCTTATGTGGGAGGAGTGTGAAACACGACGGGCCTGATTTTGATTGAGGGATAACTGTTCCCTGCGAAATAATGGAGCACTGTTAGCGATTATAGCATGATATTTAGGGCATCGCCAGCCCTGGCCCTCAAATTTACACTGGCATCAGTCCGAGGACACTGATGGATGCCATCCAATGCTGCCCGTATACCTTTCGACAACTATATGAACTAACCGGATGAAATTCGTGCAAATAAAGCAAATTTCAAATTGACTGGATGAAATTCATTACATTTCGAGAACTTTCCCTATAAACTGGACGAAATTCTTTACATATTTCGCACAAACCGTACTAAAACCTACTGTAAACCTAATCTAAATGATCGCCGGGCCCCGACCACCATGTCCGGCCATGAACCCGAGAAAGCCAGCCTTTGCCTCCTCCTTATCCGCCTTAATAACCTCCTCCTCCGGAGCACAAGGTTATGAAGATTTCTGCCTCCACGTCGCCGTCAAGCGGCTAATCGTCCGCCGATTTTTATCCCACCAAGCTTGGCGTCGACTGAGTGGAGGAGCGGTGGCCTTCCTGGGACCAGAGCGGTGGCGACCTACCGTGTACTACTCTTCCTCGCTGCCGGCTGCGCCCGGGCACGCGTGCCGGGTTCATGGTCGT
>NC_041384.1:488594803-488600582 GCF_002162155.2 Triticum dicoccoides | reverse complement strand
GTCTGCTCCTGCAAGAGTACGTCCAAGAGAGCTTTGGAGCGCGCCCAGAGCGGAGCCACCGATGTCCTTCGTCTGCTCCTGCGACAGTACGTCCAAGAGAGCTTTGGAGTGCCCGGAGGCCATGGTTGGAGTAGTGCCAACAGAAGGAAGGGACCGGAGGAGAATGAGTGTGGGTCTTTGGCTATGGCTGGGAGCTGGGGCTCAAGTTAATATAGCGGGCGAATGGCAATGAGCCGCGGCGGACGGATGGATGGCTGGCACCGGAGTAGGTTCGTCGGCAGCCATGGTGTCATTAACGCGGAGCAGTCGCTTGCACTGGGATGCCGCGCGGGTGGCGCTCTCTCGGCCGTTGCGCTGCTGCAATGCCGGCGCCAGTGAGAGGTCACGTCAGGCGTGAATGTGGACGCTGTTTCAGTGACTTAACCGCAGGTGCGTTGTCTCACTGACATGTGGGCCCAATGGGCATCAGGCCCGCATGTGAGTGACACACCAACTGCACCTACAGTTAAGTCCGGTGAATGCGGCATTGACATTCTGGAGAGACAGTGATCGTTTTAGGCGGTAAGTGCACGCTAGCGATGGAAGGGGTTTCGGTAGGCTAGGGCGGTCAGACGCTGGCGTGGTGGTAAAATGTGAACTCATGGATGACGAGCCTTTGAAGCGTATGCGGCACGTATTGACAACCAGGCATCCATGCAACCGCTCTTGTCTCCAGCTAGCATTCGATGACCACCATTAGAAACCACACAACCATACATAACTTACGAATAATGGATGAATCGATCAGACACACACTCGTGTGTAGTGGCACTATGATCGGTTGCTCACGATAGTACATACTCCGCACCATAGTACCCTCTCTAGTTAGGTTGTTTTATAGATTGTCGTTGTGATGGATGATATACATGAGCAAGGCGCCGAGTCATGAGTATGACCGTTGGTGTTGAGCCAGGTGAATACATGGTCGGTGTTCACGGAGGCCTCCAGCAAATGTCTAAACAGTAATGTCACATACGCATAATTTTGGTTTTTATTTCTTTCTCCACTGACAGGTAGGCCCGCATAGATAGATAGATAAAGAACACGAGTTGATGAGGCGCATGCGGACTGTTTGACTGGTCAACCAGACAAATACGGAGCTATACACTGAGCCAATGACCGTATAAATGACCAGGATTGAAGGGGAATCCAAATTTCCTTCATCTTCTGTCCTTGAGCTCTTGACAAACCAATGCACTTTACAGTTGTCTGGCCACTCCACCCTAGATCTGTCACCTAGAGTCGTTCATGCCACCGCACCGCACACTAACTGGTAAGGAAGCAATGGCATCCCGCCGCGCGGAGTTCCTTGCCGCCCACGATCGCACACAGAATGGTAGGCAAGCGGTGGCATCCCGCCGTGCCGAGAGTATCGCCGCTCGCGACCTCACACCTATGTGGGCGGAATTTGAAGCTGCCAAGGCCGAATGGGCGGTAGAGCAAGAGGCGGCCAAAGCCGCACAGAGGGAGTGGAAAAGTCAGAAAGCACTCAAGAAAAGAGAGGCCTGCCGCCGCAAGAAAGAAGAGGATGCACGCGCTCCTGTGGAGAGGTCGGCAGAGATCCAAGCACGGTGGGGTGTCGCCGACAAAGCCGGGAAGGAGAACGACGGCGTCTGACCAACATGTGAGAAGTAGTAGTACTAGTAGTTAGTGTGTGTGTCTGTGTCGCCCGTATGTTTGTATAATTAATTACGACCATGTAACAGTACTACTAGTTACTACTGTAGTTTTTAGAGCAAATTACCAGTACATTAGCCTAGACTCAATGGAAAATTCATATCCTATGCATCAAATGGCATCTCTTTCTCTATAGGAATTGAGATGCATGTCACTCACTTCCTATGATTTTCGTATTCCAATAAAATTCCTATCCTATGAACCGAAGGAGGCCTCTTCTAGAGTAACTACTGTATCTAGCAGTACTGCTGGTACAATAGTTTTCTTTAAGAAGCGGAATTCAACGAAGTCATGATGGTTCCTTCGTCCGAGCAACTTCACAGTGGGTAAGGTTGGGCCTGTGATTTCACGGCTCATTAGTAATTACTGTGGCGCAACGACCAGGGTGACTCTCCCTTGGAGTTCTGCGGGCATGGCAAGTGGACCAGGATGGTCGACGTCTCACATGTCGGCGAACAGAAGTATTCTTTCCAATATCGAGGAGCAAGGAAACCGCGTGGTATAGTATCACTGGTGATTTATATTTATTTTTTATTTCTAATGAATGCTAGCATTTCAACTCTTACGACGAAGGAGTGCCAAACACACGGCACGTGCTGGATGTCGCACACGTCAGCGAAAGGAGTGGGACATTAACAGCGTGGTAGAGCGTCTCCACTTCTGGGTCGGAGACCACACGTAGTAGTACTACTGTACTAGTGGTATGAATGATACAAAGTGCGACCCGGAGAGAAATACACGTCTAGTTGGAAGGTCTCGGGGCATACATGTAAACAAATATAAAACCTAATATGTGCCTCCAATTAATATAGTAGTAGTAGTAGTAGAGTACTTAGTCACGTACTCCATAACATCACCGGGCATTGCACGTACAACATTTAGTGGCAGTAAGAGACAAATGCCTATATGCCACGCATGTTCATACTATTTGTGCCTTTCTACTTCACTTACTGCGCTACATTACACAGGTTCGCACGTCCACTCCTGGGTACATGTCCATATCGTAGTTCCAGTCCCACGTGTTCTTCATATAGATGGAACGATCCTTGCATGACACGTGCACCTTGATGCTAGATGTGTCGCATGTTGGCAAAAGGATGAACAAAGCTCACGTAAAAAAATGGAGTGGAAGAACATAGATTCCCGACGACCGAGAAGGAGCAAGGAACCTCGGGGTGGAGTGTTTGCACTCATAATATTTTATATTATTCAGCGATATAAAATCAACCAATCATCTCCACAGTGGACTGGAAGAGTACGAAACACGGCAGCCCAGTGTAGTTACATCATAGTAGTACGTACATGGCTAACCCACGCTATCACCATATTTCTTGGCTTCCATGCAACACCTATCTCTAGTAATCCAGCATCCCGTATCGCTTCTCCCTCCTCGTCTCTCTCAAAGTGCGGTGGGCTGGCGTTTTTGCCATCTATTGAGGTCGGTTAAATCATCACATGTTAGAGACATGCCAAGAGCATTCTAAAAAAATTCCTTTCATGTTCCATTTTCAAAAAGAAAAAAAATCCTTTCATGTACGAATTTGACTGTATGCTTTGAGCAACTTGCATGTCCTATACTGCTCCTGTTTGGATACTCTAACTTAGCTAGAGGTTAGACTAACTCATGACTAACCCTGAACTAACTGTAGCCAAAGAGGTGTTTACGTGACAGGGTTAGATTGACAATAAATGCACTTGATGGGGAGAGAGAACTGATTTTTCAGTGGTCCCAATGAGAACTATCTCCAGTTAGCACCTCTTGGGTGGGATAGTTTTTTTTGGTGGGTTCGGTGCAACTTGCTCCAATTTAAACCCTCATGCTTGGATACTTTAGGGCTATTTGAGCCCCAACTAGCTCAAACTAACTCTAACCCATGGATCCAAACAGGGCCTATGGCCAGCCTCGACGCAGAGCAGTCGGTGCACCGGGAAGCAGCGCTCTCTCGGCCGTCGCGCCGCTTCAAAGCCGGTGCCAGCGAGAGGTCTCCTCCGCTCTGGCCGGGTATTAATGCGACACCGACGCTCCAGGGTGACGCTGACCATTTCGCGCGGGAAGCGCGCGCTGGCAAGGGAGTATAGGTTTTGAACTGTTTCATGTGTAGTACTGGTAGTTTGCAAAACTACTCAATTATTGCACTCGGTTTCCTAAGAAATTGTGGTAAAAAATGTTACTCCACAGCCCGCTTCCCTTCTCCTTCCTCTTCCACCGCCCGCGCACGTCCGCGGGAAGTGACCGGTCAACCCTTATATAGGAGTGCTAGCACAAAAAGATGCATGCATGACCACTAAAATTTCCAGATTGAAGAGCCGCTCCGGTGGGAGTATGGCATATGTTGTTACCTTCGGTCGGGCCATGGCTACCGGGCGACGGCGACCAGAGAAGAGGTGGCGGGAGAGGAATGAATGCAGCTACTGTTTGGGTTCGCCGTCCGGCTTAAATAAATGCGCAGCACCACGTGTACCCGCGGGCGCACAAATTGTAACATATGTGTCTGCTTAAGTGGGCGTCACGTAACTGGTGTGTGTGTGTGTGTGTGTGTGTGTGATTCTGAGAGATAGAGTGCGTGTGTGCGACTCTACTCTTCGGACATGTACTCAACCTTTTGCATCGGGATATAAGTATAATGGTATTTACTTTAGCTAGTGATTTACGTGACCATGTTAACGTGGTTGTGTAAAAAAATGCCACTTCCTGCTCGTGATTTGCGTTATATAATTACAAGCAAGATGCTCGTGCATTGCACGGAACATCAATATGCATTTTTTACAAAACACATATTGTGATTTACCCATGCAAGAGTAATCCCATGTGTAGAAACTAATGATATTTCGAGAATTTTATCGGAAAACTGGTATCTCAAGAATGTCATCGAAAAATGAAAGATGATAGATAAGGCGAGGAGGAGTGGAGCGTGGTGGTGACTGGTGGTCAGAATGGGCGGAGGCATGGGGATGGACGGCGCCGGCCGGCGGCAGCGGCCACCATGCTAGATTGTTCCGGAGACTTTCTTTTTTAATTGCTCAGCAATGAGGTGTGGGAAATAAGGATGTGGAGAGAGGTGCGGCTATCTTTTGTACAATTATCATAGTTTGCTTTCTATCCGTGAGATATAGATCAGACGGTCTATATTACAAGATGGCAGGTACACCATCATCGCCAACTCGGTTTTTTATAAGGGTACAAATGATAAATTTGCTAACTACTAAAGTAAAGTGGAATTTTTCCATGTTATACAAGTAAATTAAGGTGATTGTTTATCATACGGGTAAGGGTGGATGAAGGTGGCAGGAACAAATGCTCCGCATAGAGCATGTGTGTGTGAGATGGAGTTTGTGTGTGAGAGAGAGATAGAGATGGAGTCTGTGTGTGTGTGTGTGTGTGCGTGCGTAACATCCCAAATTTTTAATTTGGAATGTTATACATTAGAATCATCATGCATATCATATTTTATTTTGCATTTTGGTTGATCCTAGAAATTCTACGCAACTCAATGACCCACGGAGAGAGTTGGGGATTTCGTTATTTTCATATTTGAGTTTTCTCAAATTTTGAGAATAGGATCATTTGATTTTATTTATTTTACCCTCAATTATTTCTATTACAAAAATATGAGAGAGGGAATCAAATGACTTTCCCAAAATAAAGAAAAATTGAGGATTTAATAATAAAAAAATCAAATAAGGTTTTATTTCAGAGTTTTTCGGTGTTTTATTTGAATTTAGGAAAAATGTGTGTTTTTCAAAATTGCACTTAGGTCCCAAATAAATGTTCACCTTGTGCGGCTTGATTTTAGAAGCCCGTGAAAATTTAATTCGGAATATTTGGAGTCCGTTTAGTATTTCTTTTTATTTTTCTTCTGAGCGAAATAATTAAAAAAACGAACCGACCTACGGGCCGTGTCCGGATATGACTCCAGCCCGAGGTGGCTTTATAAGCCGGCCCACCCGGGAACCCTAGCCCCAGCCGCCCGCCCCAGCCGCCTGACCTCGCCGCCACCAGCGCCGCCGCCGCTCGCCACCCGCGCCGCCGCCGCCCGCCGCAACCGCCGCCACCGCCCGCCGC
>NC_041384.1:488538439-488594415 GCF_002162155.2 Triticum dicoccoides | reverse complement strand
CGCCCGAGGTTCGCCGCGCCTCGACTTCCGTGCCATCGGTTTTTAAAAAATAGATCGATTTTCGTCGGTTTTTCCGTCGGTTTTTTTAGATTCGTTTTTTTAAATAGATCGGTTTTCCGGTTTATTTAAATAGTGAGCGTTCGTCCGTTCGTTCGTTCTAGCGAACGTTCGTCGTTTTTCTTTTTCTCGGATTAAATCCGTGATTTTTCTGATCGCGATTCCTGATCCGATTTTCGTTTTAGTATAACTTTTCGCTCGTTTATCGGAATCAGGCGATTCAAGCGCCTAGAGTTTCGTCTCGAAACCCTCTATCCGTTTAACCAACTTAAATAAGATTTTATTACTGTAAAATTTGCCCTAGATCCAGATTAGTAGAACGAAGTTGTTTTCTTCCGCCGTTTGACTTTCGTTGCTTCGTTCGATTTGATTCTTTTTGCCAACCGGAGTTCTTAAGTTGAACCTTCTGGTTAGATCTCTTATTTGCGTTTTACCTGTGCATTAGATGAGTACTTATTGTATGCTTGTTTGTTTGTCTGCGATAGAATACCCGGAGTGCGCCGCTTGTTACTTCAAATCTCTAGGTTTCGCGGATCATCAGTAAGGCAAGTAACACTTTGATCATACCTTTCCTACTACCCAGTTTTATTGCATTAGATCAATCCTCGCACATTGCATGATTAGGATCTAATTAAATTGTGGGATGGGAAGTAGTTGAGGTAGTACCTATTACTTGTTTATTATCAAACCTTTGGGAGTTACTTCTACGTTTGCTTATGCCATGCTATGCTAGTAGACGTGGATTGGGTGAGTGATATCCATGACAGATGTGAGTTTTGTTAATTAATGGTTAATCTAAGGTGGCAACTTAAACACACATCTGGGTGGATTGAGGCACCTGGGTATTCCAGGACTTGCCTGTTTTCTTTTGGACCGCCACCCAGGCTCAAAGGGATCATGAGCCTATTCATACTAGAAACTTCCGTGTGCAGCCACAAGCTATTATGGGCTCTAGCATAGTTGACTAAGTCGTGCGAACTCTTACAGTGGTAGACTAGCAGATGTAGGGGATGTAGGTGGTACGGTCTACCCGATCGTAAGGTGCTAGCGCTTCTGAAAGACTATGTCTCGGTCATCCGTCTTCTCAAACACCATGTAGTGCGAGAAACCAAACGGAGGCGAACGAGTCTTGTGGGGAAAAGTCCGCAAACCTCTGTAGAGTGTAATAAACTAATCATGGTTAGCCGTGTCCCCGGTTATGGACATCTTGAGTATCTAGTACCTGGATTATCATGTGAATCTCAACATGTTACTCTAAAATTAATTTTGTTGGGTTATGTTTAATGATGATGCTTAATTGGGATTGAGAATGCTGTCAACCATTCTCAATGTTTAACAACTACCATGATAGTTAAATAAATTTATTCCTTTGTAGTAGGGAAAAATTGGCTTTACGCAAAACTGTAACCATAGAGCTTTCCACCAGCCAAATATGCATATAGTATATCTGTTTCATTCCATTACTCTCTATGTGTTACATTGCCAGCATATTCCATGTGCTGACCCGTTTCGGGCTGCAATGTTAATGTTGCAGACTTTTCAGATGACGATTAAGGAGTTTTAGGTCGTGGTTCTATACTCAGTGATGTCGTTGGAGTTGATGGACTCACTTATCTTCCAAGCCTTCTGCTGTTATCGTTGTTAGATGGCCTTAAGCCATATTTATTGTAATAAGTTCTCTTTTGAGACACTCGATGTAATAAGTGTGTGATTGCTACTCTGCTATAAATCCTCCGAGTACTGTGTGGTGTCAGCATTACTGATCCAGGGATGACACCGGAGCACAGAGATCAGAATGTTTGAGGTCTGGTCGCTACAGAGATGGTATCAGAGCACACGCTGACTGTAGGTCACGACCACTAAGCTAAAGACCTAGATCACTATTCACTCTCTTCTCTTCTAACTTCTTTTCTTTTCTACTCTTTAGGATGGCGGATGCAAGGAACAAGTTCACGCAACCAGATGAAGATACACCCTTTGGACGTCACTTGAAGGAAGTCACTAGATACCTGAACATAGGAGTACCAAGCTTCACCGGAACCTACAATGCTACTTTACGCGAAGAAGAGCGCTAGATGATTCAAGTTCAAGTTCCAGGAAGGACGTTCATGCCAGTCACTGAGCCCATAGAGTTTTCTTTTGATGCACCAACTTGGAGTCTAGGAAAGAGCATGGCGGCTCACATCGCCATGGGACGTATTGGAGAAGTCTACCGCAAGGATCTCAAGGATACTATCTACCAGATTTGTGGGCGCCGAGATGAACACTGGGAGATGATCAGCACCAGGAAGGATAGATCAATCGCAGGTTTTATCCAGGAGTTAAACCAGCACATTCGACGTCAGGAGAACCAAATGTGCGTCGACATGATAGATCTGAAGAAGGCTAAGACTAGAATCAAGGAACTGGAGGAAGAACTCAAGACTACACGTGAAGATTATGAAGAAGAAATTGAAGTATTGGTGGAGAAGAATGACGACCTGATCAAGAAGATTGGAATATTTATGGGAGGCCCTACGCCAGTAGATGAAGACGAAGACCCCAAGGAGATTAGCCCGAAAGACTACATCATCATCGACGACACCGAATTGGATCCAGATAGTAGCGATGATGACTATGTTGATGAAGCTAGAGTAGATATCATGGAGTCTGCAACCGAAGAATATTTTTAGTAGACCACCTCATCAGTAGTAGTAGTCCACCATGTAAATATAGTAGTCCGAGCACTTTTGCGATAGATAGATCGATTGTATGCCCTTGTTTGATTGAATGAAGTGAATTGTTTGCTTTTGTCTCATGTGCATATGGGTAGTGTTTTCTCTTTAGACCCCCTCTATTCTTACATCTCATCTTTTCTAAACCCTCAGATGCCTCCAAGACATGACCCCGGATTTGCCTTTCCACCGGAGCTCACCCAGTTGATCCAGCAGCAAAACACATTGATGCAGTTGCTAGTCCAGAATCAGAATCAGGGGAACAACAACAACAACCCACCACCACCACCACCACATGTTGACCACTTAGCCCGTTTTCTTAGGCTGAATCCGCCGGTGTTTTCCAGTAGCACCGAGACGATAGTAGCAGATGATTGGCTCCGCAAGACAGCTAGGGAGTTGGCCACAGCAGGATGCACCAATGCGGAGAAGGTGAAGTTTGCCGCACATCAGTTAGAAGGACCCGCAACATCATGGTGGGAGAATTTCACAGCCACTTTCCCAGTCGACACTGTCACATGGGACCAGTTTCAGCAGGCTTTTCGTACTGCCCATGTTTCAGCAGGAGCTATGGCCATGAAGAAGCGTGAGTTTCGCAACTTGCGCCAAGGAGGACGGACAGTTGGCCAGTATGTGGAGGACTTTAGTAAGTTAGCACGTTATGCCCCAGATGACGTCGCTACGGATGCAGATAAGTAGGAGAAGTTTCTGGAAGGACTGAATGATGAGTTGAGCATGCAGTTGATGGTAGCAACCTTTAACAACTATCAGGAGTTGGTAGATCGTGCTCTTATGATTAAAGGGAAACAGCAGCAAATTGAGAATCGCAAGAGTAAGTATGGACAAGGAAAGTACAATTCAGGAGCTCAGCAGAAGCCATGTTTTACCCCTAGACCGGGAGGACATTTTCAGCATACCCATGGAGGAGGTAGCTCGCATAATCACAATGGCACCAAGAATGGTAATGGCAATGGAGGAAGCAACGACCAAAATCGCACCAACCCCTCAACCCCAGCCAAGAAGGACCTGAGCCAAGTCACTTGCTTTAAGTGTCAGAAGACCGGACATTATGCCAATGAGTGTCCTGAAGGCCAAAATGGCAATGGAAGTTCTAGGAAGAAGCCGAACCCTTTCAACAAGGGACAGGTGAACCACGTTAGCGTGGAGGAGGTTGAAGCTCAGCCCGATGCAGTAATAGGTAAGTTTTTGGTTAAGTCATTTACTGCACTCGTTCTTTTGATACTGGTGTATCGCATTCATACATCTCAAGGGGATTTGTGGATAAGTATAACCTATCAACCCAAGGCCTTAGGTCACCCATGTTAGTAACCTCGCCTGGAGCAGAGTATGTGGCTAGTCTATGGTGTGATCGGTTACCATTAAGGATTGGTAACTATGTTTTTCCCTCAGACCTAATAGTATTGGAATCTCAAGGATTGGATGTGATATTAGGCATGGATTGGTTATCAAAGTATGAAGGGAATATTGAATGTGCTAGTAAGTCAATTTTGCTTACCACACTAGAAGGGAGAAGGATCAAGTATGTATCCCAGCATGTGCCAAAGAGGACTCAAGTAAATTGCCTAACAGGAGTTGTACAGGAGGAAGTACCAATGGTAAGGGATTTTCCTGAAGTATTTCTAGAGGAGTTGCCAGGCATGCCACCGGATAGAGATATTGAGTTTTTGATTGAGCTATTGCCAGGCACAGGGCCAATATCAAAGAGACCATATAGGATGCCAGCAAAGGATTTGGTGGAAATTAAGAAGCAGATTAAGGAGTTACTGGATAAAGGATATATTCGCCCAAGTTCTTTGCCTTGGGGATCGCGAGTACTACTGGTAGAGAAGAAAGATGGATCGTTAAGGATGGTTGTTGATTATCGAGGATTGAATGAAGTAACGATCAAAAACAAGTACCCACTACCAATGATCAATGATCTGTTTGATCGATTGCAAGGAGCTAAGGTATTTTCCAAGATCGATCTGCGATCAGGATACCACCAGTTGAAGATTCGAGAATAGGATATTCCGAAGACAGCTTTTACCACCAGGTATGGGCTGTATGAGTATACCGTTATGTCATTTGGTCTGACTAACGCACCTGCCTATTTTATGAACATGATGAACAAAGTGTTTATGGAGTTCTTGGATAAGCTTGTCGTAGTGTTCATTGATGATATCCTGGTTTATTCGAAGAATGAAGAGGAGCATAAGGAGCATTTGCGTTTGGTACTTGGAAAGCTCAGAGAACATCAATTATATGCCAAGTTCAGCAAATGTGAGTTTTGGTTAAAGGAAGTAGGATTCCTCGGACATGTTATATCTGGAGAAGGTATAGAAGTTGATCCCACTAAAGTTGATGCCATGACCAAGTGGGAGGCCCCAACAACAGTTGGAGAGATCCGGAGTTTTCTTGGACTCGCAGGATACTACCGGAGATTTATTGAGAATTTCTCAAAGATTGTGAAGCCTATGACGGAGTTGTTGAAGAAAGATACCAAGTTCATATGGACGGAGGAATGTGAGGCTAGTTTCTAGGAGTTGAAGAAACGCTTGGTTACCTCACCAGTGTTGATTTAGCCAGACCAGACCAAAGATTATGAGGTGTATTGTGACGCTTCACGTCTAGGACTTGGAGCGGTGCTTATGCAGGAAGGGAGAGTTGTTTCATATGCCTCAAGACAACTGAAGCCTCATGAGTTAAATTATGCCACGCATGATTTGGAATTAGCAGCCGTAGTGCATGCACTGAAGACATGGAGGCATTTCCTCATTGGAAACCATTGTGAGGTGTACACGGATTATAAGAGTTTGAAGTACATTTTCACACAGAAGGAGTTGAATCTCAGGCAAAGGAGATGGTTGGAGATCATCAAGGATTATGATATGAAATTGCATTATCACCCCGGAAAGGCTAATGTAGTAGCTGACGCATTAAGCCGTAAGAGCCATGTCAATACGTTAATGACGGGAGAAATACCCAAGGAATTAGCAGAAAATCTTCGTGAACTATGTGTGGAAATAGTTCCGAGAGGCTATGTAGCAGCATTGGAGATTCAGTCAACTTTGATGGATAGAATCAGAAAAGCTCCGAAAACTGACAAAGAGATTGCCGCTATAAAGGAGAAACTGAGCAAAGAAAAAGCTAAAGGATTTCGTGAGGATGAGCACGACACCCTATGGTTTGAAGACCGCGTTCATGTGCCCAATGACCCGGAGATCAGGAAGTTGATTTTGCAAGAGGCACACGATTCACCATATTCAATTCACCCAGGAAATACCAAAATGTATTTGGATTTGAAGGATATTTTCTGGTGGACCGGAATGAAGGATATTGCAGAGTATGTAGCGGTCTGTGATGTATGTCAGAGAGTAAAGGCAGAGCATCAGAAGCCAGCAGGATTGTTACAACCATTGCCGATACCCGAATGGAAGTGGGATAAGTTAGGCATGGATTTTATCATGGGATTGCCTAGGACTCGTTCAGGCTATGACTCGATTTGGGTTGTAGTTGATCGATTGACGAAAGTAGCTCATTTCATCCCAGTAAAGACCACTTACACCAGTGCTAAGTTGGCAAAGATATACATGGTCAGGATCGTATGTCTGCATGGAGTTCCAAGGATTATCGTATCAGATAGAGGAACCCAGTTTACCTCAAAGTTCTGGAAGCAGTTGCACGAAACTTTGGGTACCAGGCTAGAATTCAGTACAACTTTTCATCCACAGACAGATGGACAGACTGAGAGAGTCAATCAGATTTTGGAGGATATGCTGAGAGCTTGTGCGCTAGATTATGGATCTAGTTGGGACGATAATTTGCCATATGTAGAGTTCTCTTACAACAATAGTTACCAAACCAGTTTAAAGATGGCCCCTTTCGAAGCTTTGTACGGAAGGAGGTGCAGGACACCGTTCGTGGGACGAAGTTGGAGACCGCCAGTTGTTTGGACCTGACTTGATTAAAGAGTCTGAACAGAAGGTGAAGTTGATTCGCGATAGGCTCAAGGTAGCCCAGTCCAGACAGAAAAGTTATGCAGATTCTAAACGCAAGGATACAATTTATGAAGTGGGAGATAGAGCTTATCTTCGAGTATCTCCACTTCGGGGAACAAAGCGTTTTGGAGTTAAAGGGAAGTTAGCGCCACGATTTGTAGGACCATATCGAGTTTTGGAGCGTATGGAGAAGTGGCCTACAAGTTGGAATTGCCCGAGGGATTGTCAGGAGTTCATGATGTGTTCCACGATTCCCAGTTAAAGAAATGTCACGCGGAGATGGCTGACATACCTTTGAGAGACACAGTGCCATTGGAAACTATTCAGTTGGATAATGATTTGACGTACGAGGAGAAACCAATTAAGATCCTCGAGCTTGCCAGCCGAGTTACCCACAGCAAGGTTATCAAGTTTTGCAAAGTTCAGTGGAGCCACCACACAGAGGATGAAGCCACCTGGGAGCGAGAGGAAGATTTGCTCAAGGACCACCCTCACCTATTTTCTAGCCAACCCGAATCTCAAGGGCGAGATTCATCTTAAGGGGGGTAGGTTTGTAGCATCCCAAATTTTCAATTTGGAATGTTATACATTAGAATCATCATGCATATCATATTTTATTTTGCATTTTGGTTGATCCTAGAAATTCTACGCAACTCAATAACCCACGGAGAGAGTTGGGGATTTCGTTATTTTCATATTTGAGTTTTCTCAAAATTTAAGAATAGGATCATTTGATTTTATTTATTTTATCCTCAATTATTTCTATTACAAAAATATGAGAGAGGGAATGAAATGACTTTCCCAAAATAAAGAAAAATTGAGGATTTAATAAAAAAATCAAATAAGGTTTTATTTCGGAGTTTTTTGGTGTTTTATTTGAATTTAGGAAAAATGTGCGTTTTTCAAAATTGCATTTAGGTCCCAAATAAATGTTCACCTTGTGCGGCTTGATTTTAGAAGCCCGTGAAAATTTATTTCGGAATTTTTGAAGTCCGTTTAGTATTTCTTTTTATTTTTATTCCGAGCGAAATAATTAAAAAAACGAACCGACCTACGGGCCGTGTCCGGATAGGACTCCGGCCCGAGGTGGCTTTATAAGCCGGCCCACCCGGGAACCCTAGCCCCAGCCGCCCGACCCCACCGCCACCCACGCCGCCACCGCCCGCCGCCACCGTCGGATTTCGCCGCCCGAGGTTAGCCGCGCCTCGACTTCCATGCCATCGGTTTTTTTTTAAAAAAATAGATCGGTTTTCATTGGTTTTTTCGTCGGTTTTTTTAGATTCGTTTTTTTAAATAGATCGGTTTTCCGGTTTATTTAAATAGTGAGCGTTCGTCCGTTCGTTCGTTCTAGCGAACGTTCGTCGTTTTTCTTTTTCTCGGATTAAATCCGCGATTTTTCTGATCGCGATTCCTGATCCAATTTTTGTTTTAGTATAACTTTTCGCTCGTTTATCGGAATCAGGCGATTCAAGCGCCTAGAGTTTCGTCTCGAAACGCTCTATCCGTTTAACCAACTTAAACAAGATTTTGTTACTGTAAAATTTGCCCTAGATCCAGATTAGTAGAACAAAGTTGTTTTCTTCCGCCGTTTGACTTTCATTGCTTCGTTCGATTTGATTCTTTTTGCCAACCGGAGTTCTTAAGTTGAACCTTTTGGTTAGATCTCTTATTTGCATTTTACCTGTGCATTAGATGAGTACTTATTGTATGCTTGTTTGTTTGTCTGCGATAGAATACACGGAGTGCGCCGCTTGTTACTTCAAATCTCTAGGTTTCACGGATCATCAGTAAGGCAAGTAACACTTTGATCATACCTTTCCTACTACCCAGTTTTTTTTTGCATTAGATCAATCCTCACACATTGCATGATTAGGATCTAATTAAATTGTGGGATGGGAAGTAGTTGAGGTAGTACCTATTACCTGTTTATTATCAAACCTTTGGGAGTTACTTCTACGTTTGCTTATGCCATGCTATGCTAGTAGACGTGGATTGGGTGAGTGATATCCATGACAGATGTGAGTTTTGTTAATTAATGGTTAATCTAAGGTGGCAACTTAAACACACATCTGGGTGGATTGAGGCACCTAGGTATTCCAGGACTTGCCTGTTTTCTTTTGGACCGCCACCCAGGCTCAAAGGGATCATGAGACTATTCATACTAGAAACTTCCGTGTGCAGCCACAAGCTATTATGGGCTCTAGCATAGTTGACTAAGTCGTGCGAACTCTTAAAGTGGTAGACTAGCAGATGTAGGGGATGTAGGTGGTACGGTCTACCCGATCGTAAGGTGCTAGCGCTTCTAAAAGACTATGTCTCGGTCATCCGTCTTCTCAAACACCATGTAGTGCGAGAAACCAAACGGAGGCGAACGAGTCTTGTGGGGAAAAGTGCGCAAACCTCTGCAGAGTGTAATAAACTAATCATGGTTTGTGTGTGTGGGGGTGTGTGTGTGTGTGTGTGTGTGTGTGTGTGTTTGTTTGTGTGTGTGGGTGTGGGTGTGGGTGTGTCGTGGGGTCCTCGGTGGTGGATGTAATTTAAGTTTGCATGGCTTCATCATAGAGAGGTGATGTGTATGGCAGAGGCCACCAATGGTGGGATGTGAGAGAGAAAATGCCTGTAGAGAGGGAACAGAAGGTGTGTGCGTTTGAGAGTAGTCGACATCGAGATAACGTGTTTTTTCGAGAGACACCGAGGAAGACTACTATATATCGATGGTGCATGGAGGCTGGAATTAAACCAAGGGATGGTCTTATTGGTTTCGAGGATATAGGGGAAGAGTGAGAGGGGGTAGCTACAAGGAGATTGTTAAGTGTGAGTGTGTGTTTCACCCATCCAGTGCACACAAGAAGAGAACGATTCGATGTGGCGTTAGGGTTGAGGGTAATTAACTACGTATGGAGACATAGAGACCTTCAACGTGCATGTGTGAGAGGTATACATGTATACGTGGGATGTGTGTGTGTGTGTGCACGCATGATCGAGATAAAAGAAAGAATACATAAGTCATAAGCTAAGATCAACGACATGGGAGAGACGGATCGGTATGACAATATGCATGCATGCGAGATGCAGGGAAGAAGGCCCGACAATTGAGCATGTGTTTTTGTCTTTAAGAAATTGTGGCGTGGGCTGGAGCATGCATCTATGGCGAGCAGAGGGAGTGAGGCACAACGATTGTGCAAAAGAGATCAACCTATAAATGAAAGAAGGTTGATGGAGAAACAGATAAATAGAAAGATAAAGTTGCTAGCTAGTGTGCGATAGAGATAGGAGTCGAGTGGATCAGAAGGCTGAGTTATGGGTGTGGGTGTGAGAGAGATGAAAGGGTGCATTTGACTCACATACAAACAAATATCATAGAGAAATGAGATCCCGAGAGACGGAGTTTTGTGTCTGCGAGAGAATAAGATATTTCAAAACGAGAGTGATAGCTAGAGAAACATATGAGGGAACGCAAGATATCTCTAGGGGGGGAGAGTGTGTGTGAGCGACATACAAGAGAACAGTGGAGAAATATGAGACCCTGGGAGACAGAGTTTGTGTTTGTGTGTGAGAAAGAGATATTTAAGAGGAAGAGTCATAGGTTCTCATACCTTAGGAGCGAAAGACATCTTTGTATGAGGGGTGTGCGAGTGGCACACATGGGAATAGTAGAGAGAAATGAGACCCCGGAAGACAAAGTTTTGTGTTTGTGTGAGAGAAAGAGATTCCACATGGAGAATCATAGTTAGAGACACATAGCAGGAAGAGAGATATACTTAGAGAGAGATAGAGTGATGAAGGTCGAGGGAGAGAGTACCGTCAGTGTGTTACGAAGATAAAAGATCATTGTCGACATACAGGTAGCACGAGAGATACCCGAGAGACGATGAACGCGTATAGGTCTAGAGAGATAGTCCTATATAAGCATGAGTGATAGTTATATGAGACGAATATCTGGATTAAATGGGATTCAAATATTTAAACTGGAGATCACGACATCGATAATATCATAACGCAAATTGGAGTATCAAACATGCATATTCATTTGAATTTGGGGACACATGTAATGTTATATAGTTTAACAATATTGGTGATCCATAGATTCTTTAATTAGAAACAATGCATGGTTTAGATGCAATTAATGTCTAAACAGGATTACACTATATGTTGCGTGTGTGAAACACATTATACATGTTTGAGAAGTAAAAAAAACCCGCATGAAACACACATTAATTGGAGACAGTTAGCGAGGAATGCATACATTGGATTTCAACATAAAGTGGTTTCAAATATTTGAAAATCCAAATTGATGGATACAACCTTATGAATATGAGATCAGGCCATTTGTAAACCATATTTATGTATAAAGGGTGTTGTGCTTTTGAAAGTATATATAAAAAATGATGTATATAGAATTTTATTCCAATCGAAAATGGATCCCGCCCGAAAAAAATTAGAATACAAACGGGATTCGAATTGAGTTGGCACGGTAAACGTGCACTCTGCAAAATTTGAACGAAGCGGGGAAAGTCGCAGTAACCGCCCGAAACCAAAACCTGCGAGATGGAAATTACTACTGCCTATCCCTACCACGCAAAGCCTATCTGCTCGATTTCTGTAGGTTTCGATAGGGGTAGGTTTGTAATTTCACTCAAACGTGACATAACCGCCTCTCACCCGGATTCATACATGGTGGCTGCCAAAACACAGTGTGTCCTCGGCCGAAATCGACTCCCTTCCCGATTCATACACGGTGGGCGCAAAAAACAAACTCTCGTCGGTAAATATTCGGTGTATGCGAGATTACCATACTATCCCCAACCAACTAATATTGCTGTGATGTAGGAAATTTGAAACGGGGGCTAAGTTTGTAAATTTCCTCGCATTTGAGACAAGTGTGCCCTGAAGACATGGTTCCCCCCTTCCTCTCCACCTCCATTTCCCCATTCGTACTCTGTGGGCGCCAAAACACCCTCTCCACCCCAGCCTCCTCCGTCCGCCACCCCATCCACCGCCGTCCTCCTCCACCATGCCGGAGCTGATACCCTGACGCCGTCGTCCATTACAAGAGATCGACCTTTCTCATCCACGGCCTCGGACCGGGATCCTTGCAGCCCGCCCTCTCGCTTCATCCCCGACGTCATCCACCTTGCTGGCGCCGCTCCTACGACCGTCTCGTCCACCGCGCCCCGCCGCCACCGTCTACCCTCCTAGATCCGCTTCCACGCCGCCGACAGCCATCACTACCGCAACACCATCAAATTCTTAGCAGATGCATACACGGCGCCGCACCAGAGGCGGTACTCTTTCGTGTCTGCTCAACTTATTTATCGCAGCAAGAAAATAGATCGCCACTTCTTTACTCTGATTTCTTGTCCATCACTTACTTGCTAGTTGAAAGCAAACATTGGTTGCGAAGTTGCCTTTGTCCAGTTTGCACCTTCAGATCCGCCATGCCACGCTCAACACTATACTCCCAATGCTTATGGTTTTCCCCTTTTATATTCCACACTAGTTAAATCACAGTAGACTAAATTTCAAAATTGGGTCAGTCAATTTTTCAGAGCTCGTCGGAGTTCGCCGGTGCGAAAGAAGGGGCTCGGGTGGGGACTTTGGTTGTGGGGGCAGTGGGGGGCCTCGCTGAACGAAGAAAACTCGACGCGGGTGGGGGCGGGGTGGGGGTGGGGGTGGCGGAGGAACACAGGCGATGGGGGGCGGTGGTCCAGCCGGTGGCCCGTGCGGTGTTCTGTATGGGAAGAATTAGAGACGAGGAAGAAGAAGGGTTAGGAGACGTAGGATCTTCATCCAACCGCCTGAAATGCCTTTATATTCAGTACCATCATCGTACCTGCTTAGCACTGCTCCTGAATCCATCAAGCTAAACAATGTGCCACTCATAATTCCAAACTTGTTGCTCAAGTACGAATCTGATATGATGCTGATATCACTAAAACAGATAACATTTAATTGGTCAGCTAATGTTCCTACTTTACTTTCGAAAAAGCATGTGCACCACATATAGAGAGACGACAGGGAGTTGATTTCTTAATGCACTCTGGTTCATCATGTGTGGGCACCGCGCATCGAACATTTTATTATCCAAAATCTGCTTGCTCTTCTTTAGCATGTTCCTCTTCTGTTCTTCTTTAATAAGTACTCTCTCTGTTCCTAAATACAAGTCTTTGTATAGATTCCACCATGGACTACATATGGAGCAAAATGAGTCAATCTACACTCTAAAATGTATCTAGATACATCTGTATGTGATCCATAGTGGAAATCTCTACCAAGACTTATATTTTGGAACGGAGGGAGTATGATAGTAGTACAATATGTTCCTTGTAGTGAAGATGAGCAGGGACATTTGTAGTGTAGAGGTTTATAGTCGGTTGGTATGGACACTTTGAACTCTTCGGGCCTCTTTGATTCGTAGGATTTTGTAAACATGGGAATAGGATTTGTAGTGGCCTGCCCACTTGAATCCTATAAGAATAGCAAGGAAATGCGAGGAGCTGTGTCGCCTTTGAGAGTTACACTGGTACTAACAGTACCGCACCTTTAGTTGAACAGAGCTGGTATCCGAAGCCTTTCTAGCCGTACCGGCAATACTAGCACATATATTCCAACAAGTTCCACTTTGCTGATTTTACTCTGATGCTTACGGTTTTCCCGTTATATCTACACTATGATCTGTGAAGCTGCTTTGTGTCGCACTAGCAGCAGTCTACTCTTGAAGCTAAACACCGCAATGACTTACAAAATTGGCACCAAGGCATTGAGTGCCATTCTGGATGCAATGAAACTCATACGCTCCCCACCTGTTGATTCTTGTTCAGAATATGATCCTAATGACTATTCTAACCTCAAGGAGTCAAAGGCAGATGGCCTGTCCTGTTCACCCATCAAGGTGCCTGTTCTAATTTGGCAAGGTTTTATTGATTTCGCGTATCTTGCATATGTTGTCTTGCATTTCTTCTACTTTGTTGCACCGCCATCTTCTTAGTTTACTCATCATATATGTCGAGATGCCATGCCCATCCATTATCAATATATTTTCCATCTATCATCATACCATGTTTTTTCACTCAAATGTTGTTCTTGTGCATCAGACATCAAAAAGGAAGAGGGTGATTGCCGAACCTGAAGGAGCACCAACAAAGTCCTTGAAAAACGTGGTTGTGCCAGAGAAATTAGATAGCACCCCACTTATATTGGTTGTACATCCAGTGACACAAAACGTATGACCGACTCTAGCAGACTGTACCCATACTTCACTGGCCACACCACTAGCGCACCACACATGACCTGCACTCCAGCAAAAGGTATGCCGATTTCAGTTGCCATAACACCAGCTGTACCACATAAAAATCCCACTCCAGCAAAAAGTACAGCAAGTACACCGGCCGAAGACCTATCCCAACTGCAGAGACGGCCAATTCCTGCAGATTGGAACCCCATTCCAGTTATTCCTAGTTTAAAAGACAAAGCTTTCGATGTTGTTAGGGGTACGTGCATATATTCCAATCATGGGAAGATTATAGTGAAGACAAACACCATTTTCACATCTTCCTGTCCCACTTACATGTAAGTGCTATTATTCATGGTGATTATTTTCCTATTTTCTGCTGATTGAACACATCAATGATTTACATTACATTGTTGTAAGTAGGCGAGGGTCAATCTGGATAGTCATGATGAGTAAAGCTTGCTTGCGCTTTTCAAGGAAGCATTGCAGCAGTATTGGTGTTACCTGAGGAAATCACACTTTGATGGCAAGTCTATAAATGAATTTCCGGTGAAGTCTCTTGTGCTAAATTGAGAAGACATTGAATGGAAAAACCTTGTTATGCACTGGTCTCGTTCCGAGGACGAGGTACTGTCTATGATATCGCATGACAATTTGAACTTCTACTTTTCTGCATGTGCCTTACAGATCTTTTTTGTAGGAAATCTGCTCGAAAAAGAATTCCGGTTTGAAAAGAACGACAGGATATCGCAAATATGCTACCCGCTACTTTGCTCTTGTTAGTACCTGTTGTCCTGTATCACTGTACTTGCATACATACCTGGTTCATTATGTGACAGCAGTATGCATGATAGCTTGCTTATCAATTGTTCGCTCCAAATTATCTGATCTGTATGAATCGTTACATTAGTGTAGAATATATCCAATGCCAATGAAATTTTTTAGCTCTGCATTGTTCTTGTAAGTACTTGTTGTCCTTTATCAATGTACTTATATTGACAGGTAGTTGTTCATGTACCATCACTCTGCATCTTATTTTCCTTTGCCCTCCATTTTATGCACATAAGATCTATATTTACTCTTAACATAAGGTTGGATAACACCGATGGTACTGAAGAAGTTTAGCTCTGCATTGCTCTTGGATGTACCTTTTGCCTGTATCGTTGTACTTACATTTATAGCTACTTGGTTATGTAGCATCACTCTTCATCTTATCTTAAATATTCTCCATTTTTTCTTATATTGTCACATATATATTTACTCTTAACAAAATGTAGAATAAAGGCAATGCTTATGAAGAAGATTCAGTGGTAAACTTCTTGAATTGCTCCCCCATCGGCATGGACAAGGGCTTTATAGAGCCTGCCTTCACCAACAATGTAAGTTTGTCCTTCTCAAGCCTTCAAACTTTGTTGTGTATATTTGGTTAGGCATGACTGCAACAGTTGTTTATTTTTGGCATTTGCATTAAATTGCATTTTTGAAGTTTATTATGTAGTTCATAAACAAAAGTTTATCCTTCTCAATTTAAGTTTTCAGTTGTACAACCAAGTTCCTTCTTCATACCATGTAAATTAAACTATACAGAGCAAGTGATCTTCTTTTGCACTGCATGTATGCTTCTGTTCTTTATCTGTAATCCAGTGGTGTAGTGAACCTACCCACTATAGCACAATGTCATATTCTGCAATGTCTTAACTATGAACAATGTCATATCATTCTACTATTATTTAAACTGTCTCTTTATTTGCCAATCTGAAATGGGATAAATTGACAGCACACTAACCATTGATACTTATGATTTCTTGATCTGTAATCGAGTGGTGTCGTGAAGCTGCCAACTCCTTCACAATGTCATTTCCTGCCATGTCTTGACCTGAACAATACCATATTGTGTTAATGCAATTTTAAACTGTGTCACTTTATTGGTCAGTAAGAAATGTGATGAATTGTTAGCACTGATACTTTTATGTGCAAAACATGTCATCTGTCTGCTTGTTTATCTTTCAGAGTGAGGAGGATATAAGTGTTAAACAAGCGCAGACTCATCAGCTTGCTCAGCTGCTTGCGCTATAGCTCCCCAGCAGGGCTAACCTTTCTTGAACTCTATTGAAGTGATGTCAGTTTTGTATATTATTTTGTCGGCATGTTTAGTTGCACTGGTGGCAATCTTTGATGCCCCGTGTATCTAATCTGTTGTCTGCTTGTGCTTTATCATCATAGTGGCAAACTTTGATGCCCAATGGATGTAATATGACGTAATTTCTTTATTGTATAGTCTAGGTTTTTTCTTATTCACGATGCTGCAGTTATTTCACTGTATATATATCCTGTCTTCGCAGTAAACCGACCAAACCATAAAATTATGTTACATAATCGGGCCGTCATGCAATCACGATGTATGATCCGCATCATGGGCCCCGTCATTTTGGTCCGTTAGAAGGCCTGAAACGTGCCAAACAGCTCATGGGCCGGCAGCAGCCCAAAATGGACCCCGGCCCATGATTGTGCCAATCAAATCACGGGCTTTTAACAGGCCAAAATTGTCTCGGTCCTTGTTTGGCCCAATCAGATTATCGGCTGCAAGCAGGCCGGATGCAAACCGGGCCGTAGTTAGGCCCAACTATATGACGGGCTTTTAACAAGACAAAATTAATATAGGGCCGAAATGTTAAACGGGACCTTAACAGGCCGAAACTAATATCAGGCCAAATTAGTAAATGGGCCTTTAGCAAGTGGGCCCAAAAGCATAGCGTCTAGTTGACGGGCGAAATCTGATATGGGCCATAATTTAGCCCAAAGCCTCTTAAAGGGTCGGACCTAATCTGGGCCGTAATTTGGCCCAGAACGTGGTAGGATTTTAATGGGCCGGATCTCATATGGGCCATTGTTATGCCCGGAACGTGGTAGACCATTAACGGACCGGATCAAATATGGGCCGGCATTTGGCCCAAAACATGGCGGCCAGTTAATGGGGGTCCTCAAAATCTTGTGGGCCTATAGCTGGGCTGGCCCATTAATGTCGGCGAAATCTCGTGGGCCTTTAGCTGGGCCAGACCGTTATGGTCCACAAAAATCTTGTGGGCCTTCACCTGGGCCGGCCCATTATGGGCCACAAAAATCTTGTGGGCCTTTACTTGGGCCGGCCCATTATGGCCCGCAAAATCTTGTGGGCCTTTAGCTGGGCCAGCCCATTATGGTCCGCAAAATCTCTTGGGCCTTTAGCTGGGACGGCCCATTATGGTCCGCAAAATCTTGCGGGCCTTTAGTTGGGCTGGCCCATTTAAACTTTATGGGCCACTTTTGGGCCGGTCCACGTGTCAACATATCATAGGCGCATCTCGCCCATTGGATGAGTGACACTTGTGCCAACGCGGAGCTGACACGTGTTTCCGTTAGCCAATCAGAATTTTACACGTGGAAAATCCGCATTGGTCTGGGCTATTAACGGGTTACCGGATCCAAACCCGGACCCGATAGCTTAACGGTGTTCCGTTACGGTGGATGCCATGTGTCGGTCACCCTCGACGAAAGCACTTCTGTGACGCGCGATTTATCATCATGGAAGTGGACACTTCCGTGATGATAATTTTGGTAATGTCATGTAACACTTCTACGACAGCACAGGTATGACTATCTTGATTCTGTCATAAAATTGTCATGGATGTACATGCATGACAGAAAACGTGACCTACTGTGACAAACACGTATCATCACGGAACTGTATATTTTGTAGTGAGTTGTATTGAAAATCTTCAAGTGAATGTCATCATGACACCACCTGGGAAGAAGACAAACCCTAGACCAAAGGCTTCATATAGACAGAGGACTCACGAGAGTCACCCTAACACAAATGTTTTGTAGGGAAACCATACTCAGGCCTATGAATATGAGCGTGTTTCATCAAACCGCCATGTTCAAAAGACTAAGAACTACTCTACTTATTCTTATGAGTATTATTCACCTCCTGCAAGACTATTTGCTAGCGCTCCAAAGCCAAAGTTCTCAGATGCTGCACTTAGACTCATTGCTTCGAACCACCCCTGAAAATGTGGGTGGGTAAGAAAACTTAACTCTCTTTTGCAGGGAAGGGTCTCCAGCCAGAAATCAAAGGCGTCATATGGTATTGCTAGGGACCTAAAACATCTTGTGGGGCGCAAGATAAAAACCCAAATGGTCTTACTATGTATTTTGTTCCTGGTTTCCTTGACATTCATCCTATCTACCCTAACTAGGATCTGAACTTTCATAATCCACTCGTTCATCAAATGTTTATGCTTCACAATACCCTTGGTGAAGCCTATCCCCCTAACTGCACTATAGGGTATGACACCAAAGGCTTCAGAATGGATTATGGACAGTGGATGCACTAACCACATGACTGGTGATCGAAGTCTTCTCATGGACTCAACCTTACGTCCATCTGACAAGAGTCACATCACATTTGCTGACACTGGTGAAAGCAAGGTATTGGGTCTAGGTAGAGTTGCAATCTCAAAGGATCACGCATGGATAAAGTGATGCTTGTTGAATCCCTTGGTTTCGACTTAATGTCTGTCTCAATGCTTTGTGACTTGTACATGATTGTGATATTTGGAAAATATCGTTGCCTTGTTCTAATGGAATCTGACATGTCTCTAGTCTTTGAAGGATATCGAAAAGACGATTTGTACATGGTAGATTTCTCAGCGGGACCATAGTTGGCCGTATGTATTCTAGCAAAAGCTTCAGAGTGCTGGCCCTGTCATCGAAAGCTAGGGCATGCTGGCATTAGGAACTTCTACACTCTCGCAAATAAGAAACACGTCGCAGGCATTGAGGGCATCAAGTTCAAGAAGGATCATCTATGTGGTGCCTGCGAAGCTAGAAAGATGACAAGGGCCAAACATCCCTCGAAGACAATCATGACGACATACCAACCCTTCGAGCCGCTTCACATGGACTTATTTGTCCCTACTCACTACTCTACTCTCACTACCACTGCTTGCCTATATGGATTCGTCATTGTTGATGATTATTCAAGATACACCTGGGTGCACATAATCCTTTATAAGAATGAAGTGTAGGATGTCTTCAGACGCTTTGCCAATCGTGCCATGACGAACTATGGCATCAAGATCAAGCACATCATAAGTGATAATGGCACAGAGTTCAAGAACATAGGCCTAGACACTTATCTTGATACATTGGGCATCACTCATGAGTTATCAGCTCCATACACACCTCAGCAGAATGGCATCATGGAGCGCAAGAACAAAACATTCATTGAGATGGCTCGAACGATGCTCGATGAGTACAAGACTCCAAGGAAGTTCTGGCCTAAAGCCATTGATACTGCATGCCACGTCATCAACCATGTTTATCTTCACAAGCTTCTGAAAAAGACATCCTATGAGCTTCTAACTGGTAAGAAGACAAACGTCAGTTACTTCAGAATATTTGGTGCTAGATGCAGGATCAAGGATCCACATCACACTTCAAAATTTGCACCGAAAGCACATGAAGTTTTTATGCTTGGTTACGGAAAGGATTCGCACTCCTACAGAGTCTTCAACCTCTTTCACTATAAATTAGTTGAAACTGTGGATGTGCGGTTCGATGAGACTAACGGCTCGCAAAGAGAGCACCTGCCAAATGTGCTAGACAAAGTCCTGATACGTCCATTTTGCATCATGCTTTTATATCGATATTTATTGCATTATGGGTTGTTATTACACATTATGTCACAATACTTATGCCTATTCTCTCTTATTTTATAAGGTTTACATGAAGAGGGGGAATGTCGGCAGCTGGAATTCTAGGCTGGAACAGGAGCAAATATTAGAGACCTATTCCGCACAACTCCAAAAGTCCCGAAACTTCATGGGAGCATGTTTTAGAATATATAAAAAATATTGGGCGAAAGAAGTACCAGAGTGGGGCACCAAACATCCACGAGGGTGGAGGGCGCGCCCTACCCCTGGGCGCCCCCTGCCTCGTGGCCCCCCTGGCAGCCCTCTGATGCTATATGGAGTCTTTCGTGGAGGAAAAAATCATAAGCTAGCTCACGGGACGAAACTCCACCCCCACGAGGCGTAACCTTGGCGGAAGCAATCTAGGGCTCCGGCAGAGCTATTCTGCCGGGGAAACTTCCCTCCGGGAGGGGAAAATCATCACCATCGTCATCACCATCGATCCTCTCTTCGGTAGGGGGTCAATCTCCATCAACATCTTCACCAGCACCATCTCATATCAAACCCTAGTTCATCTCTTGTATCCAATTTTTGTCCCAAAGCCTCAGATTGGTACCTGTGGGTTGCTAGTAGTGTTGATTACTCTTTGTAGTTGATGCTAGTTGGTTTATTCAATGGAAGATTGTATGTCCAGATCCTTTATGCATATTAATACCCCTCTGATTATGAACATGAATATGATTTGTGAGTAGTCACGTTTGTTCCTGAGGACATGGGAGAAGTCTTGCTATAAGTAGTCATGTAAATTTGGTATTCGTTGGATATTTTGATGAGATGTATGTTGTCTTTCCTCTAGTGGTGTCATGTGAACGTCGACTACATGACACTTCACCATTGTTTGGGCCTAGGAGAAGGCATTGGGAAGTAATAAGTAGATGATGGGTTGCTAGAGTGACAGAAGCTTAAACCCTAGTTTATGTGTTGCTTCGTAAGGGGCTGATTTGGATCCATATGTTTCATGCTATGGTTAGGTTTACCTTAATACTTCTGTTGTAGTTGCAGATGCTTGCAATAGGGGTTAATCATAAGTGGGATTCTTGTCCAAGGAAGGGCAGTACCCAAGCACCGGTCCACCCACATATCAAATTATCAAAGTACCGAACGTGAATCATATAAACGTGATGAAAACTAGCTTGATGATAACTCCTATGTGTCCTCGGAAGCGCTTTCCTTAAGAGCTTGTCGAGGCTTGTCCTTTGCTACAAAAAGGATTGGGACATCTTGTTGGACCTTATTTACTTTTATTACTTGTTACCCATTACAAATTACCTTATCACAAATCTATTTGTTACCGATAATTTCAGTGCTTGCAGAGAATACCTTACTGAAAACTGCTTATCAGTTCCTTCTGCTCCTCGTTAGGTTCGACACTCTTACTTATCGAAAGGACTACGATAGATCCCCTATACTTGTGGGTCCTCAAGACTCTTTTCTGGTGCCATTGCCGGGGAGTTAAGCGTCTTTGATAGGTGGAATTTGGTAAGGAAAAATTTATATAGTATGCTGAAATTTACTCTCACTTGTTACTATGGAACATAATCCTTTGAGGGGCTTGTTCGGGGTATCTTCACCCCGACCAGTAGAGCAAAGAGTTGCTACTCAACCTACTGAACCTGCTGAAATGTTTACTTTGAAATTCCTTTGGGTATGATAGAGAAACTACTAGCTAATCCTTTCACAGGTGATGGAACATTATGATACCTCGCCAACGTATCTATAATTTTTTATTGTTCCATGATATTATATTATCTGTTTTGGATGTTAATGGGCTTTATTTTACACTTTTATATTATTTTTGGGACTAACCTATTAACCCAAGGCCCAGTGCAAATTGCTATTTTTTTGCCTATTTCAGTGTTTCGCAGAAAAGGAATATCAAACGGAGTCCAAACGGAATGAAACCTTCGGGAGCGTGATTTTTGGAAAAAAACGTGATCCAGAGGACTTGGAGTGGACATCAAGCAATCAACGAGGAGGCCACAAGGCAGGGGGCGCGCCCTCCCCCCTTGTGGCTCAACCGACCTACTTCTTCCTTCGATATATATTCACATACCCCGAAAACATCCAGGAGCACCACGAAACCCTATTTCCACCGCCGCAACCTTCTTTACCCAAGAGATCCCATCTTGGGGCCTTTTTCGGAGCTCCGCCGGAGGGAGCATTGATCACGGAGGGCCTCTACATCAACTCCATGGGCCCTCTGATGATGTGTGAGTAGTTTACCTCAGACCTTCGGGTCCATAGTTATTATCTAGATGGCTTCTTCTCTCTCTTTGGATCTCAATACAAAGTTCTCCTCGATTCTCTTGGAGATCTATTCGATGTAATCTTCTTTTGTGGTGTGTTTGTCGAGATCCGATGAATTGTGGGTTTATGATCAAGATTATCTATGAACAATATTTGAATCTTCTCTGAATTCTTTTATGTATGATTGGTTATCTTTGCAAGTCTCTTTGAATTATCAGTTTGGTTTGGCCTACTAGATTGATCTTTCTTGCAATGGGAGAAGTGCTTAGCTTTGGGTTCAATCTTGCGGTGCTCGGTCCCAATGACAGTAGGGGAAACGACATGTATTGTATTGTTGCCATCGAGGATAAAGGATGGGGTTTATATCATATTGCATGAGTTTATCCCTCTACATCATGTCATCTTGCTTAAAGTGTCACTCTGTTCTTATGAATTTAATACTCTAGATGCATGCTGGATAGTGGTCGACGTGTGGAGTAATAGTAGTAGATGCAGGTAGGAGTCGGTCTACTTGTCACAGACGTGATGCCTATATACATGATCATACCTAGATATTCTCATAACTATGCTCAATTTTATCAATTGCTCGACAGTAATTTGTTCACCCACCGTAATACTTATGCTATCTTGAGAGAAGCCACTAGTGAAACCTATGGCCCCCGTGTCTATTTTCCATCATACAAGTTTCCAATCTATTTTACTTGCAATCTTTACTTTCAATTTATATCATAAAAATACCACAAATATTTATCTTATTATTATTATCTCTATCACATCTCACTCTTGCAAGTGGTCGTGAAGGGATTGACAACCCCTTTATCGCGTTGGTTGCGAGGTTCTTATTTGTTTGTGTAGGTACAAGGTGACTCGCGCGTGGTCTCCTACTGGATTGATACCTTGGTTCTCAAAAACTAAGGGAAATACTTACGCTGCTTTGCTGCATCACCCTTTCCTCTTCAAGGGAAAACCAACGCATGCTCAAGAGGTAGCACATTACATCCTGATTTGCACCTAATCTATGTGGATGAAGTTTGTGGATTATTTAAGCTTGCAGGTATGCCCGACGATGTTATCAAGAAGAAGGTCTTCCCTTTATCTTTGAAGGGAAAGGCATTGACATGGTTTAGGTTATGTGATGATATGGGATCATGGAACTACAACCGATTGAAATTGTAATTTCATCAGAAGTTTTATCCTATGCATCTTGTTCATCGTGATCGTAAGTTTATATATAATTTTTTGCCTCTCTAAGGAGAAAGCATCGCTCAAGCTTGGGGGAAGCTTAAGTCAATGTTATATTCATGCCCCAATCATGAGCTCTCAAGAGAAATTATTATTCAAAAAATTTATGCTTGGCTTTCTCTCAATAATCGCTCCATGTTCGATACTTCTTGTACTGGTTTTTTATGATGAAGACTATTGAATTCTAATGGGATTTATTGGAAAGAATTAAACGCAACTCTGAAGACTGGGATCTCGACGAAGGTAAGGGGTCAGGTATAACACCTAAGTTTGATTGTGTTAAAACTTTTATGGATACCGATGTTTTCCGTGAATTTAGCACTAAATATGGACTTGACTCTGAGATAGTAGCTTCTTTTTGTGAATCCTTTGCTACTCATGTTGATCTCCCTAAGGAGAAGTGGTTTAAATATAATCCGTCCATTGAAGTAAAAGTAGTTGCACCTATTAAAGTTGAAGAAAATACTATCACTTATAATGATTCTGTTGTTCCTACTGCTTATATTGAGAAACCACCTTTCCCTGTTAGAATAAAGGATCATGCTAAAGCTTCAACTATGGTTCGTAAGACTAATACTAGAACACCTACACCCTCTAAGCAAATTAAAGTTGAACCTAATATTTCTATGGTTAAGGATCTCTTGGCCAATGATATTGATGGGCATGTTATTTACTTCTGTGATGAAGCTGCTAGAATTGCTAGACCCGATACTAAGCATAAACATAGACCTATTGTAGGCATGCCTGTTATTTCTGTTAAGATAGGAGATCATTGCTATCATGGCTTATGTGATATGGGTGCTAGTGCTAGTGCAATACCTCATTCCTTATATAAAGAAATTATGCATGATATTGCACCATAGAGGAAATTCATGTTACAATTAAACTTGCCAATAGAGACACCATTTCACCAGTTGGGATTGTTAGAGATGTTGAAGTCTTGTGTGGGGAAGTTAAATATCATGCTGATTTTCTTGTTCTTGGCTACCCACAAGATAACTTTTGTCCCATTATATTTGGTAGACCCTTCTTGAATACTGTTAATGCTAAGATAGACTGCAATAAGGATATTGTTTATGTTGGTTTAGGGGATATGTCTCATGAATTTAACTTTGCTAAATTTCGTAGACAACCCCATGATAAAGAATTGGCTAGTAAAATTATAGGTCTTGCTTCTATTTCCGTGCTTCCGAATGATACTTTAGAACAATATTTGCTAGACCATGAAAATGATATGTTTATGAATGAAAGAAGGGAAATAGATGAAGTATTCTTTAAACAGGGACCTATTTTGAAACACAATTTGCCTGTTGAAATCCTAGGGGATCCTCCTCCACCCAAGGGTGACCCCGTGTATGAGCTTAAACCTTTGCCTGATACTCTTAAATATGCTTATCTTAATGAGAAAGAGATATATTATAATGCCCCGAGACCGATGCGCCAGGTGTCTTCCAGTTATTCGCTATTGTTGCCTTGTCATTTGCTTGCGAGTTGCATCTTGCCATGTCATCATGTGCATTGCATCCTCATGTTTTCAAAACTTGCATCCGTCCGGATTCCCCCAGTTCCTTCCATTGTCTGTTCTGAGCCCAGATACACTTGCACACGCACGCGGCACGTCCGAAATAGTATTTTATAAGTGGCCGGGAAATGTTCTCTGAATGGGATGAAAGTTTGCGTGCGGTCTTATTATAGTGTAGATAGAACGCCTGTCAAATTTCATCGCATTCGGAGTCTGTTTGATGCCCCAATGGTTAACTATAGCAGCATTATAGTCGGTCAAAACGTTGGACGTTTTCGGTCTCCGGGAACCCGTGCCGCGCTGCCTTCTTTCCTCTCCTCTCAGCCCACACCCTCCTACACAGCCCACCTAGTCCCCCCTCTGTCCAGAGCCGTCCGATGATGATCGAACGGTCCGAAAATAGGTGAAACCCCCCACCTCTAGCCCTCCTTTTCCTATTTAAACACCCCTAGTCCATTTTGGGTATTCCTAGTCTAAACCCTAACTCCCCTAGCCCTCCTTCCTCGGATCCGGTGCCGCCACCTTGAAATCCATGCACAGCCGCTCCTCCGTCGCCACTTGGCATCGCGCCAGTGGTCAGCCGCCACCTAGCCGGCGCCCCGGGCCAACCGAAGGCCGCCACGTCGCTCCTCGCACCTCCGCTCCGTCGCGGCCCGCCCCGGGCCGATCTGGGCCTGAGGAGCCCGAACCGCTGCCCGTACGCTACGGGAGCGCCCCGCTCCCCGCACTGTGCTCCGCCCCGAGCTTCATCGCCTGCGACCCGCCGCCTCCACCCCGTCGCTCACCGGAGACCAAGGTCACCGGAGCCACCACCGGCAACCCCAACAGGCATTCCCCGACGCCGTCGTGCCATCCCTATCCCTCCTCTCTAACCTACCCTCTCCTCCCTACCTCACCCTCTCTCTCCCGCGCAGGTCGTCGTCGCCGGTGGAGATCCATGCCTCCCTGCCGTCTAGCCTTACTGCCGACCGGATCTGGTGCCCCGAGGTCGGATCCGCCGCCCAGCAACCCGTTCCTATCCTCGCCAGCGCCACCAGACCCCAAGGTCGCCGGAGCATTGTCGTGCCGCCGCCATGGTCCTCTGCCCGTGCGGGCATGAGACAAGGACGACGTCCAGGCCGCCCTATCGCCCTGGTGGGCCTCGCTCAACCTCCAAGTCCCAGCAGCGCTCCGGCCTGCTTCCCCTCCGACTTGGGCCTTGGCCCATGGTGAGAGCCCCAGCCCAGCAGTTTCAGCCCGATCATGTTTTTTCCTGTCCAGCAAATTTATTTTTATTCCATAGAGTGCATTTTTTGGAAAAGTCCCCCTAGTTCATGCATTTAATAACTCACAAATGGTGCATCAGATTAAATTGATTTATATATGAAAAATGACTAGAATTTCATCTAATTTCACAATATCCAACTTTCATGCATGTTAAAAATGTTTAAAATGATGTTTGCATATAATTTACTAAATGCCATGTTAAAATGATTTATTTCTTAACTAATTAACCATAGCTCGGATTTAAATAAACTTTATATGTAATCGGTGTAGAAAAATGCCTAGTTTAACATGGTGGCTTTACTTTGCATGCTTTATAACTCTAAAATTGTGTTTAGGGCATAAGAGTACCAAATCCATAATTTGTATATGGGGATTCTCCGGACTTGTTGTTTGTTGTTCCGGCCTCATTTAAACTTTCCTAGATAGGTAGTTTTCATATTCTTCACCCCTTGCCATGTTTAAAAACATTTAATATTGTTGATTACATAAACGGGAGATAACTAAATAAGTCATGTGGTGTTTTGTCAATATGCAACTCGTTGCATATTGAGCTCCACTTAATTTGTAGTATTGTTTGTGCATATTGCCATGCCATGCCTCATTAAACCGGACATGCATCATACTTGATTGTGCATCATGCCATGTTTATGTGATGGTTGTTTACCATGCTGTTCGCTTATTTCTGGTGTTGCTTCTTCTTGTTAGTTCCAGTAATGTTGCCTTTGTGAGGATCCGTTCAACCATGTCTGTTTGTCTTCTTCATGGACTCGTTCTTCTTCCTTGCGGGATCTCAGGCAAGATGACCATACCCTCAAAATCACTTCTATCTTTGCTTGCTAGTTGTTCGTTCTATCACTATGTCGTGCTACCTCCCACTTATTATATCATGCCTCCCATATTGCCATGTCAAGCCTATAACCCACTTATCCTAGCAAACCGTTGTTTGGCTAAGTTACCACTTTTGCTCAACCCCTCTTATAGCGTTGTTAGTTGCCGGTGAAGCTAAAGTTTGTTCCATGTTGGAACATGGATATGTTGGGATATCACAATATCTCTTATTTTAATTAATGCATCTATATACTCGGTAAAGGGTGGAAGGCTCGGCCTTATGCCTGGTGTTTTGTTCCACTCTTGCCGCCCTAGTTTCCGTTATACCGGTGTTATGTTCCTTGATTTTGCGTTCCTAACGCGGTTGGGTGTTATGGGAACCCCTTGGCAGTTTGCTTTGAATAAAACTCCTCCAACAAGGACCAACCTTGGTTTTACATTTGCCTAACAACCTATACCTTTCCCTTGGGTCGGCCAACCCGAGGATCATCTTTATTTTAACCCCCCCCCCTCGGGCCAGTGCTTCTCTAAGTGTTGGTCCGGACCGAGTAGACTGTGGGACCACCTCGAGGAAACTTGAGGCTGGTTTCACTCGTAGGATGTCTCATCCGGTGTTGACCTGAGAACGAGATATGTGCAAATCCTATCGGGATTGTCGGCACATCGCTGGTCTTGTTTTACCATTGTCGAAATGTCTTGTAACCGGGATTCCGAGACTGATCGGGTCTTTCCGGGAGAAGGAATATCCTTCATTGACCGTGAGAGCTTGTGATGGGCTAAGTTGGGACACCCCTGCAGGGTTTGAACTTTCGAAAGCCGTGCCCACGGTTATGTTGCAGATGGGAATTTTTTAATATCCGGTTGTAGATAACTTGACACTTGACTCAATTAAAATGCATCAACCGTGTGTGTAGCCGTGATGGTCTCTTTTCGGCGGAGTCCGGGAAGTGAACATGGTTCTTGTGTTATGCTTGAACGTAAGTAGTTTCAGGATCACCTCTTGATCACTTCTAGCTTCTCGACCGTTGCGTTGCTTCTCTTCTCGCTCTTATTTGCGTATGTTAGCCACCATATATGCTTAGTGCTTACTGCAGCTCCACCTCATTACCTTACCCTACCCATAAGCTTAAATAGTCTTGATCTCACGTGTGTGAGATTGCTGAGTCCTCGTGGCTCACGGATACTTCCAAACAGTTGCAGGTGCCAATGATACCAGTGCAGGCGACGCAACCGAGCTCAAGTGGGAGCTCGATGAAGATCTTGGTCGTTGTTATGTGTCTTTTCTGGATGATCAGTAGTGGAACCCAGTTGGGACAATCGGGGATCTAGTATTTGGGGCTGTCTTCTTTTACTTTGGTTCCATAGTCGGACCTTGATTGTATTTTGGATGATGTATGTTTAACTTGTAATTGCGTGAAGTGGCTATTGTAAGCCAACTCTTTATCCCTTTCTTATTCAGTACATGGGATTGTGTGAATATTACACCTCTTGCGACAAAACTACAATTTGGTTATGCCTCTAAGTCGTGCCTCGACACGTGGGAGATATAGCTGCATCGTGGGTGTTACATATATCCTGTTATTATTAGTGCTAACCTTTCAGAGCATGAAGAAAAGAAACTATTGAAAACTCTAAAGAAGCACCGTGCTACTATTGGATATACTCTTGATGATCTTAAGGGCATTAGTCCCACTCTATGCTAGCACAAAATAAAATTAGAGAAAGACGCGAAACTGGTTGTTGATCACAAGTGGCGGTTAAATCCTAAGATGAAAGAAGTGGTAAGAAAAGAAATACTAAAGATTCTGGAGGCAGGTATAATTTATCCCATTGCTAATAGTCAGTGGGTAAGTCCTGTCCACTGTGTCCCCAAAAAGGGAGGTATTACTGTTGTTCCTAATGATAAAGATGAATTGATTCCACAAAGAATTGTTACAGGTTATAGAATCGTAATTGATTTCCGCAAATTAAATAAAGCTACTAAAAATGATCATTACCCTTTACCTTTTATTGATCAAATGCTAGAAATATTATCCAAACATACACATTTTTGCTTTCTAGATGGTTATTCCGGTTTCTCTCAAATACCTGTGTCAAAAGAGGATCAAGAGAAGACAACTTTTACTTGCTCTTTCGGTACTTTTGCTTATAGACGTATGCCTTTTGGTTTATGCAATGCACCTGCTACCTTTCAAAGATGTATGACTGCTATATTCTCTGACTTTTGTGAAAAGATTGTTGAGGTATTCATGGATGATTTATCCGTGTATGGAATTTCTTTTGATGATTGCTTAAGCAACCTTGATCGAGTTTTGCAGAGATGTGAAGAAACTAATCTTGTCTTGAATTGGGAGAAGTGCCACTTTATGGTTAATGAAGGTATTGTCTTGGGGCATAAAATTTCTGAAAGAGGTATTGAAGTTGATAGAGCTAAAGTTGATGCTATTGAAAAGATGCCGTGTCCTAAGGACATTAAAGGTATAAGAAGCTTCCTTGGTCATGCTGGTTTTTTTAGGAGGTTCATTAAGGACTTCTCTAAAATTTCTCGGCCTCTGACTAATCTCTTACAAAAAGATGTTCCTTTTGTCTTTGATGATGATTGTGTAGAAGCATTTGAAATACTTAAGAAAGCTTTGATTTCTGCACCTATTGTTCAGCCTCCTGATTGGAATTTACCATTTGAAATTATGTGTGATGCTAGTGATTATGCTATAGGGGCAGTTCTAGGACAAAGAGTTGATAAGAAAAAATTAAATGTTATCCAATATGCTAGTAAGACTCTCAACAGTGCCCAGAGAAATTATGCTACTACCAAAAAGGAATTTTTAGCAGTTGTATTTGCTTGTGATAAGTTCAGACCTTATATAGTTGATTCTAAAGTAACTGTTCACACTGATCATGCTGCTATTAAATATCTTATGGAAAATAAAGATGCCAAACCTAGACTTATTAGATGGGTTCTCTTGCTACAAGAATTTGATTTGCATATTATTGATAGAAAGGGAGCAGAGAACCCCGTTGCAGACAACTTGTCTAGGTTAGAGAATGTTCTTGATGACCCACTACCTATTGATGATAGCTTTCCTCATGAACAATTAGCTGTCATAAATGCTTCTCGTACTACTCCATGGTATGCTAATTATGCTAATTATATTGTTGCTAAATTTATACCACCTAGTTTCATATACCAACAAAAGAAAACGTTTTTCTATGATTTAAGACATTACTTTTGGGATGACCCACACCTTTATAAAGAAGGAGTAGATGGTTTTATTAGACGTTCTGTACCTAAGCATGAATAGGAACAAAGCCTACTCAAGTGTCACTACGAGGCTTATGGAGGACACCATGCCGGAGATAGAACTGCACATAAGGTGTTGCAATCCGGTTTTTATTGGCCTACTCTCTTCAAGGATGCATGTAAGTTTGTCTTGTCTTGTGATGAATGTCAAAGAACTGGTAATATTAGTAGACATCAAGAAATGCCTATGAATTATTCACTTGTTATTGAACCATTTGATGTTTGGGGATTTGATTATATGGGACCGTTTCCTTCCTCTAATGGGTACACACATATTTTAGTTGCTGTTGATTACGTTACTAAGTGGGTAGAAGCTATTCCAACTAGTAGTGCTGATCATAACACCTCAATTAAGATGCTTAAAGAAATTATTTTTCCGAGGTTTGGAGTCCCTAGATATCTTATGACTGATGGTGGTTCACATTTTATTCATGGTGCTTTTCGTAAAATGCTTGCTAAGTATGATGTTAACCGTAGAATTGCATCTCCTTACCACCCACAATCTAGTGGCCAGGTAGAATTGAGTAATAGAGAGATTAAATTAATTTTGCAAAAGACTGTTAATAGATCTAGAAAGAATTGGTCCAAAAACTTGATGATGCATTATGGGCCTATAGAATTGCATATAAAAATCCTATGGGTATGTCTCCATATAAAATGGCTTATGGTAAAGCATGTCACTTACCTTTCGAACTAGAACATAAGGCATATTGGGCCATTAAAGAGCTCAATTATGATTTCAAACTTGCCGGTGAGAAGAGGCTTTTTTACATTAGCTCACTTGATGAATGGAGAACCCAGGCCTACAAGAATGCCAAACTGTTGAAGGAAAAAGTTAAAAGGTGGCATGACAAAAGGATACAAAAACGTGAGTTTAATGTAGGTCATTATGTATTGTTATACAACCCTTGTTTAAGATTTTTTGTAGGCAAACTCCTCTCAAAATAGGAAGGTCATTACATTATTGAGGAGGTCCATCATCCCGATGCCATAAAAATCAACAACTTCGAAGGCACAAATCCGAGGGTGGTGAATGGTCAAAGAATCAAACATTATATCTTAGGTAATCCTATAAATGTTGAAACTAATGTTATCGAAACTGTAACCCCGGAGGTATACATAAAGGACACTTTCCAAAACGTTCCAGACACTGAAAAGGAATAGGTATGAGGTGTAGTAAGTAAACCAACTCCAAAATAGTTCTAATAGCAATTTTTCTCCATTTTGGAATATCTAAGAAAATAGGAAAATAAGAAGCAGTCCGGGAAGAACATGAGGCGTCCACAAGGGTGGAGGGCGCCCCCTGCCTCGTGAGCACCTCGTGTGCTCTCCAGACTCTGTTTTCTTGCATGATACTTCTTTTGGTCGGTAAAAATTCATTATATAATATCTCGAAGGTTTTGACCACCGTATCACGCAAATATCCTCGGCCTTTGTTTTGAGCTATTTTTCTGACAGATCTAGATCGCCATGGCATCTTCAAGTGCCCCCAAGGACAAGTTCTTCGAGAAGGTCATCAACCCCTACCTCGCGGAGGTGCCGCAACACCCTCAAACCATTGAGATGCGTGAGGGGCTGCTGCACATCCACGATGTTGAGAGACCAAGGAGGACCGGAAGCGTGGAGACAAGACTCGAAATGATGGAGCAACAAGTTTTCAAGTGCCAAGAGATGGAGGCCGACTTGAAAAGGATAGATGCAATGGAGGAGGATCAAGAAGATACTTCTTGTTTCCGAGCCGGATTCACGATGGGGGAACTACAGAGCTTGGCTATTCCGAACTCGGTCATCCCTTCCAATGTTAGATTTCTTTCTTATGAAAATATGAAAAAGAGTGTTACTTGTTCTCCCGCAGCCATGCAACATCCTTGGGTGAAATGAGCTTTAGTCTTCACGGGCAAGCTCCGTAAGGAAATAATGGATCTCAAGCAGCAAGTCAATAAGCTCGAGGAAGAGAATCGTATCCTGAGGGGCATCATCGCCAAGAATATCACATCACCACCCCCGAAGAGGGAGACATAATCACATGGGTATGGGCACTCCCCTTGGCAACTGCCAAGCTTGGGGGAGTGCCCCGATATCGTATCACCATCACACTTTTATCTTTACCATTTTTCTTAGTTCGATCCTTTTGGTAATATCTTAATCTAGTAGAATAAAGTCTTAGCATGATCTAGTTTTGAGTTTTGCTTTATGATCCTTCTATGTAATCGAGTCCGTGAGTTATATAATAAAGATTAGTATTGAGTCAAGGGCTTGATTATCTTGCTATGATCTTGAGGGAATAAAATAAAAGAGAAAGAATAAAAATAAATAAAGAGATCATATGGATCTTATGGAGAGTAATGAATTCACATATAAAGAGTATGATGAATAAAAGTTGTTGAGAGTTGACAAACATAGTTTTGGTCATCGTGGCAATTAATAGGAAGTAATAAAGAAAGAGAGGTTTTCACATATAAATGTACTATCATGGACATATTTTATGATTGTGAGCACTCATTAAAATATGACATGCTAAAAAGTTGATGTTGGACAAGGAAGACAACGTAATGGGTTATGTTTTCTTACATCTGAAATAAATTATATTGTCTTGGATCATCCAATATGTTGAGCTTGCCTTTCCCTCTCATGCTATCCAAATTCTTTGCACCAAGTAGAGATACTACTTGTGCTTCTAAATATCCTTAAACCCAGTTTTGCCATGAGAGTCCACCATATCTACCTATGGATTGAGAAAGATCCTTCAAGTAAGTTGTCATCGTTGCAAGCCATAAAAATTTCTCTTTAAATTTGTATGACTTATTAGTGTGGAGAAAATAAGCTATGTACGATCTTGTGATCTGGAAGAAATAAAAGCGACGGACTGCATAATAAAGGTCCATATCACAAGTGGCAATACAAAGTGACATTCTTTTGCATGAAGATTTCGTGCATCCAACCATAAAAGCACATGACAACCTCTGCTTCCCTCTGTGAAGGGTCTGTCTTTAATTCTTGTCTATTACTTCATATAAGAGTCATGGTGGTCTTCACCTTTACTTTTTACATTTTATCCTTTGGCAAGCACAATGTGTTGGAAAGATCCAGGTATATATAACTAATTCGATGTGAGTTTTCATGAACTATTATTGTTTACATTACCCTTGAGGTAAAAGGTTGGGAGGCAAAAACTATAAGCCCATATCTTTCTCTGTGTTCGATTAAAACTTCATATCCATAAATATTGCGTGAGTGTTAGCAATTGTGAAAGACTAAATGATAGTTGAGTATGTGGAATTGCTGAAAAGCTCTTATACTGACTCTTTCTGATGTTATCATAAATTGCAATTGCTTCAATGACTGAGATTATAGTTTGTTAGTTTTGAATGAAGTTTATGATTCATACTTGAAACTGTGAATGAATTGTTACTTTAGCATAAGAGATCATATGACAATATATGTATATGTTGCTGTTAAATAATGATCATGATACCCTCATGTCCGTATTTTATTTTATCGACACCTCTATCTCTAAACATGTGGACATATTTTTCGATATTGGTTTTCGCTTGAGGACAAGCGAGGTCTAAGCTTGGGGGAGTTGATACGTCCATTTTGCATCATGCTTTTATATCGATATTTGTTGCATTATGGGCTGTTATTACACATTATGTCACAATACTTATGCCTATTCTCTCTTATTTTATAAGGTTTACATGAAGAGGGGGAATGCCGGCAGCTGGAATTCTGGGCTGGAAAAGGAGCAAATATTAGAGATATATTCTGCACAACTCCAAAAGTCCTGAAACTTCACGGGAGCATGTTTTAGAATATATAAAAAATATTGGGCGAAAGAAGTACCAGAGGGGGGCCACCAACCATCCACGAGGGTGGGGGCGCGCCCAGGGGGCAGAGGGGGGCCACCAACCATCCACGAGGGTGGGGGCGCGCCCTACCCCCTGGGCGCGCCCCTGCCTCATGGGCCCCCCGGCAGCCTTCTGATGCCCATCTTTGGCTATATGGAGTCTTTCATGGAGGAAAAAATCATAAGCTGGAACCTTGGCGGAACCAATCTAGGGCTCCGGTGGAGTTGTTCTGCTGGGGAAACTTCCCTCTGGGAGGGGGAAATCATCACCATCGTCATCACCATCGATCCTCTCTTCGGGAGGGGGTCAATCTCCATCAACATCTTCACCAGCACCATCTCATATCAAACCCTAGTTCATCTCTTGTATGCAACCTTTGTCCCAAAGCCTCAGATTGGTACCTGTGGGTTGCTAGTAGTGTTGATTACTCTTTGTAGTTGATGTTAGTTGGTTTATTCAATGGAAGATCATATGTTCATATCCTTTATGCATATTAATACATGTCGGTGTCAAAATTGGCGGATCTCGGGTAGGGGGTCCCGAACTATGCATCTAGGCCGGATGGTAACAGGAGGCAGGGGACACAATGTTTTACCCAGGTTTGGGCCCTCTTGATGGAGGTAAAACCCTACGTCCTGCTTGATTAATATTGATGATATGGGTTGTACAAGAGTAGATCTACCACGAGATCGAAGAGGCTAAACCCTAGAAGCTAGCCTATGGTATGATTGTATGTTGTGGTTGTTGACCTACGGACTAAAACCCTTCGGTTTATATAGACATCGGAGAGGGTTAGGGTTACATAAGGTCGGTTACAAAGGAGGAGATATCCATATCCGTATTGCCTATCTTGCCTTCCACGCCAAGTAGAGTCCCATCCAGACACGAGACGAAGTCTTTAATCTTGTATGTTCATAGTCTAACAGTCCCGCCAATGGAGATAGTCCGGCTGTCCGGAGACCCCCTAATCCAGGACTCCCTCAATAGCCCCTGAACCAGGCTTCAATGACGATGAGTCCGGCGCGCAGTATTGTCTTCGGCATTACAAGGCGGGTTCCTCTCCAAATTCCGTGTACCTGTCGAAATAGTGTCCAGCCTCTTGTGAATGTTGCACTCCTTGGCTTCCATGCCCAATAATGGCCACTTTCCACGTGTCGAGCGAATGTGAAGAGCCAGGGTGTTTTTACATTTACCCCCCTAGCTGTGTGAATGAGCTACCTATTAAAAATACGAGGATTCAGATCCAAATCACACAATCCTCCCTTGGCGAGCCTTCATCAGAGCGCATTCAACAGGGATCCATTCCATCATGGCCGGTCAACGCAGCTCCTCCTCTCGCTCCCCTAGCCCCAAGCCTGGAGATTGGGAGAGATGTTCCGTCCATCACAGCAAATTAGTGATGCTTCAGACCAAGGGATTTCTTCCCCCAGCATACCTGGTCCCAGTTCGAGCCGGGCTTGCCACCTATAATGGCGGAGAGCAAGTGAAGAGCCTTCCCAATCCCTCCAAGGGAGAGCGGGTATGCCTTGTCCCTTATTTGGTAAGAGGGCTTGGATTTCCAATTCATTCGTTTCTCCGGGGGCTCCTGGAGTTCTACGGCCTCCAGTTGCATAACCTTACGCCTGCCTCCATGCTGCATATCGCGGGATTCGTAGCCCTTTGCGAGTTGTTTTTGGGCTGTGAGGCTCATTTCGCTCTATGGAGGAAGCTGTTCTGCCTTGTGCCCCGTTCTCAGAAGGGGTCAATATATCAAGTGGGCGGAGCCGAAGTGTGGCGTATTTCCGGGACAGGATACCTGTCCGGAACCCCAAAGAAGACGTCCGAAGACTGGCCTTCAGAATGGTTTTATATAGAAGACGTCCCCCTCCCGGATCCTATTGGAATCGGCCTTCCTGAGTTCGACAACGCCCCTTTGAAGAAGCGCCGGAGCTGGCATCCATGGAGATCCCTGGAGGAAGATGACAGGGACGTTCTTTACCTGATGAGCCGGATAAGTTTTTTAGCTCGATCTGGATTGACCATGATCGAGGTCATGGCCATATGTATTATGCGGGGGGTGCAGCCGCTTCAATATAGAGGCCACCCCATGTGGGATTTCAACGGAGAGGATGACGCCACCCGCCACGGCCGCAAAGGGCCGGGATCGGCTGCTGATCTAATAAAGATCTTATCCACTTTGTACAAGGGAGAAGAGGACGAATTCCTTCGTGTCAACCCGTAGGGCGGATTTTCTATGTACAATCCTCCAAGCTGGGTAAACGCAGACTTTTTCTCGCCCATCCGTTTCGTATTCCCGTAGTTAAGTATTCAGTCTAGTGATTTCATCGCAGGAGCTGCGCCAGGCTGTAAAGGAGATAAACATCCCTCCTCCACAACCCGAGGACCCTGGACGGTCCCTTGACCCGGCTTCCTAGGAGGATCCGGACATATCTATGGAGCTGATCGATGGGGTATTTTACCAATCGAGTAATGACAACGCTTTGGTGGCCATTACGGTCGATTACCCTCAGCTACTTCTAGCTTCACAGGTGACTGAGACCGAAGTCCCAGCACTTCGAAAGGGGATCCGTCCTTGCATTTTTTTATTGCCGTATAACAGCCGTGTTTTGCAGGGGAGGTCCTCGAGGCGGCAGGCCGAGCCTGCCGCGACTATCCAACAAGGGGCCGCGAGGCCAGGCGGGCTGAAAAGACCCGCAGTCTGGATTGAGACACCGGTGCAGCGGTACGGCGCGCCGTCTTTATTGCAAGACATTATTCTCAGAGGCATATTAACGCCCATGCCTTCTTTTCAAGAAAAAGAGCGCTCGCCGGACTATACCCGGAGAGGCTACCAATCGCGCCTCCACCAGCCAGGCTCCAAGGCTGGATTCGGAGGCGGGAACGAATACGAGGCGTGCACCGGGCTCTCCTCCGACAGAGGATGCAGATAAACTGTCCGCCACCAATTCTGAGGTGGAAAGTGCCATGAACCACAGGCGTCGTCGGACTGTTCTTCGTGACGCTTGTTTCTCCCAAGAGGCATTGGATGCCTTCAACTCGGGAGACGCATACCTCCGTGCCGCTCAAAATGGTCTAGCCAGAGCCATGGAGCAGTATGTAAAAGACATACGGGTTAGAAAATTTGGTAATTATATATATATCAGTAGCCCCTGAGACTTGAAACAGTTAGGATAACTGATTTAAGGATCATTTGTTATGCAGGTTCTTACAGAAAAGAATACTCAACTGTCCCAGGAGCTAGAAGAGTGCAAAGCCCAACTTTAGGCTGCACTAGCCGCAGCAGGGGAGCCCAAAGAGACCCCCTCTGGTAACATATCCTTCGAATTATAAGTATCATATAGAATGTGGCGTATATGCAGATATGACGATAAAATTGCAGATGACGCTGGAATAAATCCGGATAAGCAACAGCTCCTACGCCAGCTGAAGGCCGGTGAGAGCGCGCTTACGAGGGTGAGGCAGGAGAAGAATGATCTCCTAGATGCCAACACCAAGCTGGGCGTGGAACTAAAAGATGTTCGTGCCCAACTGTCAGACTCTGTTAAGGAGAATCGGCGGCTTCGACATGGCATATTTAGTAAGTGCTTGAACGAACTTTGAAAAAGAGTTCGGCGAGGAAGCTGGCTGACAGAGTTATGTCTGTAGGTATGCTAACAGGTCTACCTGCCGAGGAAATGCCTGGTTCAATGGGTGACCTTCTTCCTGAGCTCTCACAGCTGCACGAACGAGTTCGGCAGGTGATGCAAGGCATCGCCCAGGCCTTGTGGCCATCTGTCTCCATACCCGAAGGCCTTGGAGAGCTTGCAGAAAAGCTGAAGGGAGCGCGGCGGCACTTCTGATTATGGAAGATATCGGCCTGTCGTCAGGGCGCCAGGGAAGCCTAGGCAATGGTGAAGACATGGTACACGAAGGCTGACCCGAACCACATGGCCAAAGTCGGACCTGTGGGGCCCGATGGGAAGGAGATCCCCGTGAGCTTAGTGTACGGCCAAGTAGAATTGGCCGCAAAGTATTCCCAACAGGACTGTAGACTAGACAGCCTATTGGGTGGTATTGAAGAGGAAATTAACCAGTCAAATTGACTATGTAATTTTAAAGTGACATGTATAATGCCTTCTAGCCAGATTGTAGATCGTTTGTCGTTGCGGACCTTTTCGCTTTAACCTCAGGACCTGACGGTCCAGAGTGTATCCGAATACCCTCTTGGTTATGTAAGAACCGGGGCATGTGTGGAGACCAGGCGTAGGGGTCATTAGTGCTTTATCAGACAAGTGCCCAACTAGTTATGTTATATTACATGGGTAGTAAGAAACATCTTCCAGGGAGAATAGTTCCGTTAAGGGTTCCTTTCCCTCGATAAGCATGCCCTAAAGTGCATGTCCGGACTGCGATAAGAAGCGCAGAAAAAGCATTTGGGGGCAGATATGGATAATAAATAAAAGTCATCTTTTATTCACCGACTGAATATTCCCTTAAGAACGCTAGCTTTTGGCTTCACCCAGTCTGAGGTACACGTCCGGCTGACCCGGCGGTAACAATCACAGAGGTGCTCCCCTTATGCCCTAGCCGAATTAACAGGAGCGTAGGGCATAAATACAAGAGCTAGGCAACCCAGCTTGGCCAAAACTTAAGTCATACCAATGCATATAATGGTGAAAAAAGGTACATGTGGAAGTATAACACATCTGTTGGGCGTGAGGCCCAGGTAAATAATTTAAGCTTCTGTGAAAGAAGCCCCCAGGTATGAAGAGTGCGGCTAGCGCATCTATAATGTACAAGTGAGGCACAAGGTGACCCTTGAAGGCCTAGAGAAATAAAAGAAAGAAAGGGAAACAAGACAGATGATGCATATGCAGAAAATGGACAAAGGGAGGGGACTAACATAGAGTCCGGTGCTAGGCGTAGAATCTTTGAAGCCTGGCTGCGTTCCATGGGTTCGGCTCGAGTTGACTAGTCGATGCATCCCGCAGTCGGTACGCTCCACCGGTCAGAACTTGGTCGATAATGAAGGGACCTTCCCATTTGGGCTCGAGCTTGTTCTTTTTCTTATCCGGCAGTAGTAGAACTAGTTCGCCAACGTTATAAGTTTTGGCCCGTACTTCTCTGCTTTGGTATCTGCGAGCCTGTTGCTCGTAAAATGCGGAACGGGCTTTGGCTACGTCGCGCTCTTCCTCCAAGGTGTCCAGACTGTCCTGCCGATCGAGCTCGGCTTCTCTTTCTTTGTACATGCGCACTCGAGGTGAGTCATGAATTATGTCACAGGGCAGGACTGCCTCTGCGCCGTACACCATAAAAAAGGTGTATATCCGGTACTACGATTCGGCATGGTCCGCAGCCCCCAGAGTACAGAGTCGAGCTCCTCTACCCAGTGCGTGTCAGACTCCGTTAAGGAGCGCACTAATCTGGGTTTAATGCCGCTCATTATAAGACCATTTGCTCGTTCGACTTGACCGTTGGTTTGTGGGTGATAGACTGAAGCATAATCGAGCTTGATGCCCATTTTGCTGCACCAGAGTTTTACCTCGTCGGCCATGAGGTACGTGCCGTTATCAGTGATGATGTTGTGGGGGACGCCGTAACAGTGTACAACCCCGGATATGAAATCTATCACCGGTCCGGATTTTGCTGTTTTAACCGGTTTAGCCTCTATCCATTTGGTAAATTTATCCACCATGACCAATAAGTATTTTTTTTTCTTGTGGGTCCCCCCTTTAAGGGGTCCAACCATGTCAAGCCCCCAGACCGCGAAAGGCCATGTAATGAGGATTGTTTGGAGGGAGATGGGTGGCATGTGGCTTTGATTTGCAAAGAGCTGGCAACCGGCACAACGTTGGACCAAGTCCTGTGCATCTGCCCGGGCCGTTGGCCAATAGAATCATGTACGGAAGGCCTTGCTTACAAGAGCCCGGGCTGCGGCGTGATGATCGCCGAGTCCGGCGTGAATTTCTGCCAAAAGGTTCCGCCCTTCCTCTTCGGAGATGCACATTTGAAGGACTCTGGTAGCGCTTTTTTTGCACAATTCTCCATCATGGACCCTGTAGGCCTTGGATCGCCGCACTATGCAGCGTGCCTCATTTTGGTCCTCCGGAAGTTCCTGTCTAGTTAGGTAGGCCAGGAATGGTTCTATCCACAGGGCAATAATGGCCATTATTTCGTGGGCTGAATGTGTTATTTCGGTGGTGGAGCCTCTGATTGTGTTAGAGAGTTCGGTATCGGGTATTTTGGCCGGGTCCGGACTGTTGTTACCGGTGTCCTCTTCCCATGCTATGGATGGCTTGAAGAGCCTTTCCAGGAATATGTTGGGAGGGACCACATCACGTTTTGCGCCGATGCGGGCGAGGATATCCGCCGCCTGATTGTTTTCCCGAGCCACATGGTGAAATTCGAGCCCCTCGAACCGAGCTGACATTTTTAGGACAGCATTGCGATAAGCTGCCATTTTTGGATCCTTGGCATTAAAGTCTCATTTTATTTGGGATATCGCGAGGTTCGAATCCCCGCGCACCTCTAGGCGTTGAATGCCCATGGATACTGCCATCCGAAGACCATGTAGAAGGGCCTCATATTCGGCTGCGTTGTTGGAGTTTGTATACATTATCTGTAGTACGTATTGAACTGAATCTCCTGTTGGGGACGTCAAAACTACGCCAGCCCCCAGAACAGCCAACATTTTGGAGCCGTCGAAGTGCATGATCCAGTTTGAATATGTGCCGTACTCCTTAGGGAGTTCGACTTCCGTCCACTCGGCGACGAAGTTAGCCAAAACTTGCGATTTAATAGCTCGCCGTGGCTTGTAAGTTATGTCGAACGGGAGGAGCTCAATGGCCCATTTGGCAATCCGTCCCATTGCGTCGCGGTTGTTTATAATATCGTTAAGTGGTACTTCCGAGGCTACCGTTATCGAACACTCTTGAAAGTAGTGTCGCAGCTTCTGGGATGCCATAAATACCGCGTACACTATCTTTTGATAATGCGGGTACCGTGATTTGCATGGAGTAAGGACAGTGGACACATAGTAAACCGGTTTTTGAAGGGGAATTTGTGTCTGTCCGCTTCTCGTTCGACGACGAGTACTGCGCTTACTACTTGATGAGTTGCCGCAATGTATAATAGCATTGGTCCGCCAATGGTTGGCGCCGCCAGGACTGGGTTTGTTGCCAATATGGCTTTTATTTCGTTGAGTCCGGCCGTGGCGGCATCCGTCCACTCGTAGTGTTCGGTGCAACGGAGGAGGCGATAAAGGGGTAATGCCTTTTCTCTCAAGCGGGAGATAAAGCGGCTTAGAGCCGCCATGCATCCAGTCAATTTTTGTATTTGTTTGAGGTCTGTTGGGGTAGCCAACTGTGACAATGCTCGGATTTTGGCCGGATTAGCTTCAATACCTCTACTAGAGACAATGAATCCCAGGAGCTTTCCGGCTGGTACGCCGAAAACGCATTTTTCCGGATTGAGCTTGATGTCACATGTTCGAAGGTTATCGAATGTGAGCCTCAAGTCGTCTACTAGAGTTTTGACATGCTTGGTTTTAACGACCACGTCATCTATGTATGCCTCCACGATTTTGCCGATCTGGTTTGCCAGACATGTCTGAATCATGCGCTGATATGTTGCGCCGGTGTTTTTGAGCCCGAAGGGCATTGTGTTGAAGTAGAATGGGCCGTATGGTGTGATGAATGCCGTTGCGGCTTGGTCTGGCTCTGACATTTTAATTTGATGGTAGCCGGAGTATGTGTCGAGAAAACACAATGAATCGTGTCCTGCGGTGGCGTCGATGATTTGATCGATGCGGGGGAGAGGGAAAGGATCCTTTGGGCAGGCCTTGTTAAGGTCCTTAAAATCGATGCATAAGCGCCAGGATTTGTCCTTCTTTGGTACCATCACCAGTTTTGCTAGCCAGTCCGGATGTTTTATGTCTCTGATGAATCCGGCCTCCAATAGCTTGGCTAGTTCCTCTCCCATGGCGTGTCTCTTAGGTTCGGAGAAACGCCGAAGAGCCTGCTTAACTGGCTTGAATCCTTTTAGGATATTTAGGCTGTGCTCGGCCAGCCTGCGTGGGATTCCTGGCATGTCTGAAGGGTGCCAGGCAAAAATGTCCCAGTTCTCACGTAGAAACTCTCACAGTGCGGCGTCGACATCAGGGTTTAATTGTGCCCCGACGGAAGCTGTTTTTGTAGGGTCCGTTGGATGGACTTGGAATTTGACTATATCGTCCGCCGGTTTAAAGGAGGTGGACTTGGATCTTTTATCGAGTATCACATCGTCCCTGTTCACCGTGGAGTGCAGCGCAGTTAGTTCCTCGATCGCTAGGGCTTCGGATAGTGCCTCGAGGGCCAGTGCGGCTGTCTTATTTTCGGTGCGGAGTGCTATGTCCGGATCACTAGCAAGAGTGATGATTCCATTGGGCCCAGGCATTTTGAGCTTCATGTACTCGTAATGGGGTATGGCTTGGAAGATTGTAAATGCCTCCCACCCTAATAGAGCGTGGTATCCGCTGCTGAACGGGGCCACTTGGAATGTAATTTCTTCAGACCTGTAATTATTTGGCGTGTCGAATAGCACATCTAGTGTGATTTTCCCAGCACAGCGTGCTTCCCGACTGGGGATGATTCCCCTAAAGGTTATGCTACTTTGCTCAATGCGGCTCCAGTCTATTTCCATCTTTTGAAGAGTTTCCTCATAGATGAGGTTTAATCCGCTGCCGCCGTCCATGAGTACCTTGGTGAGTCGAAAGCCGTCCATGATTGGATTGAGGACCAGTGCGGCTGGTGCCCGAGCTGTTCGGAATTTGGGTTCGTCAGTAGCATTGAAGGTAATAGCCGTGTCACTCCAAGGATTTATTTCTGCTACGTGGCAGATTTCGGCCATGCTGCGGAGTGTAATTTCGCGGCGACTTATGGCGTTGAGGATTCCCTTGTCCGTGCAATTATTGCAGAAGAATGAAATTGCGTCTTCCTCGCGGCAGTCCTTTATCCTGTTCTTGACCAGGAGGAATCTGGCCCAGTAATGGTGTGCTGTTTCTTCGGGCTCTTGCCTAATTTGGGATAGATCACTTATGTTTGGGTGGGTGGGTGGAATTGAACCCGAATCCTCACCCAATCCAAGACTCAGGGGCCAAGGAGTTTCCGAACTCGGAAGTTTGGATTCTTGGATGTTTTCCGATAAATCTAGCCCACTGCCTGACTCTAGGTTCAGGCCTTGAGTGACGTCCTCCCCTCCACGGGTATCCGGCTTGGAGGGATCGGGAATCCGGACATAGCTAGTCCTTAAGATAGATGAAGGGTTGCCGCATTGTTCCTCCACCACTGCATTGTGATGGGTGACCTGGGGAGAGTTGATCTCTCTCAGATCGGGTTTAGGCCCCATCTGATCGTAGTCTGTAGCAACTCCTAGGGTGGCGATGCGATCCAAGAGCTCGTTCAGGGAAGAGATCTCCATTGGATCTAACTGCTCGGCGAGTTCCGAGTTGACATGAAGATTGCTTTCAATGACCCGAGAAGTCATCGTCGGCGTAGTGACCGAACAGGCGGTCATAAGAAAACCACCTAGTCGGGGAGTTTGGCCGATAGCCAAAGCTCCCTCAGCAACAGTGCCGTCTTTAAAGACGGGATGAGACATCCTTCCTGGTGGCGATGGCACAGCGGAACTCTCAATGAAAGCACCAATGTCGGTGTCAAAACCGGCGGATCTCGGGTAGGGGGTCCCGAACTGTGCGTCTAGGCCGGATGGTAACAGGAGGCAGGGGACACAATGTTTTACCCAGGTCCGAGCCCTCCTGATGGAGGTAAAACCCTACGTCCTGCTTGATTAATATTGATGATATGGGTAGTATAAGAGTAGATCTACCACGAGATCGGAGAGGCTAAACCCTAGAGGCTAGCCTATGGTATGATTGTATGTTGTGGTTGTTGTCCTACGGACTAAAACCCTTTGGTTCATATAGACACCGGAGAGGGTTAGGGTTACATAAGGTCAGTTTCAAAGGAGGAGATATCCATATCCGTATTTCCTAGCTTGCCTTCCACGCCAAGTAGAGTCCCATTCGGACACGAGACGAAGTCTTTAATCTTGTATCTTCATAGTCTAATAGTCCGGCCAATGGAGATAGTCCGGCTGTCCGGAGACCCCCTAATCCAGGACTCCCTCAATACCCCTCTAATTATGAACATGAATATGATTTGTGAGTAGTTACGTTTGTTCCTGAGGACATGGGAGAAGTCTTGCTATAAGTAGTCATGTGAATTTGGTATTTGTTCGATATTTTGATGAGATGTATGTTGTCTTTCCTCTAGTGGTGTCATCTGAACTCGACTACATGACACTTCACCATTGTTTGGGCCTAGGGGAAGGCATTGGGAATTAATTAGTAGATGATGGGTTGCTAGAGTGACAGAAGCTTAAACCCTAGTTTATGCGTTGCTTCGTAAGGGGCTGATTTGGCTCCATATGTTTCATGCTATGGTTAGGTTTACCTTAATACTTCTGTTGTAATTGCAGATCCTTGCAATAGGGGTTAGTCATAAGTGGGATGTTTGTCCAAGGAAGGGCAGTACCCAAGCACCGGTCCACCCACATATCAAATTATCAAAGTACCGAACGTGAATCATATGAACGTGATGAAAACTAGCTTGACGATAATTCCCATGTGTCCTCGGGAGCGCTTTCCTTTATATAAGAGTTTGTCCAGGCTTGTCCTTTGCTACAAAAAGGATTGGGCCATCTTGATGCACCTCATTTACTTTTATTACTTGTTACCCGTTACAAATTACCTTCTCACAAAACTATCTGTAACCGATAATTTCAGTGCTTGCGGAGAATACCTTACTGAAAATTGCTTATCATTTCCTTCTGCTCCTCGTTAGATTCGACACTCTTACTTATCGAAAGGACTACGATAGATCCCCTATACTTGTGGGTCATCAAGACTCTTTTCTGGCACCGTTGCCAGGGAGTGAAGCGCCTTTGGTTGGTGGAATTTGGTAATGAAAATTTATATAGTGTGCTGAAATTTACTGTCACTTGTTACTATGGAACATAATCCTTTGAGGGGCTTGTTCGGGGTATCTTCACCCCGACCAGTAGAGCAAAGAGTTGTACTTATTCATGGATTCGTACAAATCTGGAACCAACTCTCTCCAAATAAGTGAATGTGTTCGCACTATGAGGTCAACGTCTTCAAACTGATTTATCTTCAAAATCTTCTGAGAATGCATATGACCTCTTCCCCTTCCCTCGCACCTCTAATGCTGTCACAGGTACATGTCCATGGGAGAATCCCTTGGTTCTCATAGTCTGCATTCATTTACAGAGTTCTTATAGCGACACATCAACTCTCCCGAAGCCAGTTCCTATCTGACTAGCAAATGGAAGCCATTCACAGTCTTGAAGCCTTTTAGCTTGAATATAATGGCCACTGAGAAATCAGCTAGAAAGGGTGGCAGGCAGTGATGTGGGGATACTGCCAAGGATTTGCCACCAGATCTCTTTGAAATGTACAAGACAAATCCTAAAGAGAATTACAATCAGCGCAAAACTCGAATCCAATGGATTCGAAGATATTGGGCAGAGGAATGGTTCAAGTATAGATTTGTCACTACTGAGTATGCTGAAAAGAACGCCATCAAGCGACCATGGGGAGATATTTTTATACAGAGGTCTACTACCCAAGTCCCGGTCTAAAGCCATTGCTCAAGGCTTCTACCCTTGCATGGTCCGTGGACCGCAGCCAGACAATGCCGACCCATCATCTCTGTTATGGTGTCGTGAAGACAATCTCTTCAAGCGCAATTTCCAGTTTGCGAAGGAGTCTGCTGCAAAGAACAAGAAAGCATTTGGACTCGACTTCAACCCTGGCCCATCTGCTCCAAGGGCTGATGGCACCCGCGATGCCAATCCTAATGTCATCGGGCCCTTCTATAACCTTGACGGCCTTCTCACCCACATAGCTGTACAAGGGGCCACCGTGGAGCACTCAGCTGATGACGCAGATTCTGATGAAGTGCTAGCTCCACCTAAACTATAGAAGCGGAAGAAATCAAAGGCTTCAAAGCCCTCTGCCGCACCAAAAGCTTCGCATGCGAAGCCATTGGAAACTGCACCTCCTGAACTCAATGTGCAATCTGAAGATCTTTCTCGTGTCTCCAAGAAGACAGAGAAGCCCAAGAAGAAGAAGCCCATGAAGATTTCTGGGCATGAACTTACACCTGCTGCCATTCTACGGAATGAAGATGAAACTATTGATATGTCCAACGATGACGATCTTGGTGATGATGCCCTTGAGCTTCTGATCAAGAGTAAGCAAGAGGCGGAGATCTTCAATGATCTGCCCCTCTTTGATGTGGATATTCTGAACAACTTCATTGATGAGTGGTTTGACAACCCGAGCCTCAGCATTGAGGATCTCCAGCTGCCAATTGACATCATCGTCACCTTCCATGGAGCCATTGTAGATGAATTGGCCTTGACTCAAAAGATTGTCGAGTTGAAGAACAAAATTGATTATGAATAGGCTCAATTCAAGAAGAACATGCCCAAGCTTAGCGTGGCTGATGTTCGAAGCTTCAAGGAAACGCTGCATGAGCTCAAAGAACAGTTTCACAAGAAACGTGAAGAAGCAAAAGGTTCAAGAGAGCAGATGAAATACTTCGCAGTGAAATGTGTTCAAGCACACAATGAGGCAGAAAAGCGCAAGGCTCTTGGGCGTCCAGGCATCGACCCCAAGATGGCTGCCAAGCAGAAGAAGAAGCCTGTTGTGGCCCAAGCTGAAGCATCAAGGCAGGAAGGACCTCGCATTGTCTTCCCTTCTAGCATGACAGGCTCGAAGCCTAAGGTTCCCTCAGCAGCTTCAGAGCTGAAGAAAACAAGGGTAGCTGAAGCCGAAGCCAAGAAGTGCAAGCACAAGAATGTTTCTGATGATGCTCCATCGCAGAAGAAACTGAAAAAGGCTTCAAAGAAAGAGCGTTCTGCGGCCTGATAACCCACAAGTATAGGGGATCAATTGTAGCCTCTTTCGATAAGTAAGATTGTCGAACCCAACGAGGAGCTAAAGGTAGAACAAATATTCCCTCAAGTTCTATCGACCACCGATACAACAATACACACGCTTGACGTTCGCTTTACCTAGAAAAAGTATGAAACTAGAAGTACTTTGTAGGTGTTGTTGGATAGGATTACAAGATAATAAAGAGTAGGTAAATAAAAAGTAGGGGCTGTTTAGATAAAGACACAACTAAGTTAGTTTTAGTAGAGAGCTTGTTGTCACACAAGAAAGTTATTTGTCCCTAGGCAATCGATAACCAAATCGGTAATCATTATTGTAATTTTATTTGAGGGAGAGGCGTAAGCTAACATACTTTCTCTTCTTAGATCATATGCACTTATGATTGGAACTCTAGCAAGCATCCGCAACTACTAAAGATCATTAAGGTAAAACCCAACCATAGCATTAAAGTATTAAGTCCTCTTTATTCCCATACGCAAACAACCTACTTACTCGGGTCTGTGCTTCTGTCACTCACGCCACCCACCATAAGCAAATCATGAACATATTGCAAACCCTACAGCGGAGATCCCTCATGCTTGCACGACACGGAGAGCACCATAGGACAGCACCAATAATAAAACATGCAACTCAAACCAACCACGATCATCAATTAACCCATAGGACAAAACGGATCTACTCAAACATCATAGGATAGCCATACATCACTGGGAAATAATATATAGCATTGAGCACTATGTTTAAGTAGAGATTACAGATGGTAAAAGAGGGGTTACACCGCTGCATAGAGGGGGGAAGAGTTGGTGATGATGGCGGTGAAGTTGTTGGTGTAGATTGCGGTGATGATGATGGCCCCGACGGTGTTCCGGTGCCACCGTAAGATAGGGGGAGAGAGCCCCCTTCTTCTTCTTCTTCTTCCCTAACCTTCTCCCTAGATGGGAGAAGGGTTTCTCCACTGTTCCATGGCCTCCATGGCGGTGGAGGGGCGAGAGCCCCTCCGAGATTGGATCTGTCTCTCTGTCTCTCTCTGTTTCTACGTTCCCGATTCTGTCCTTTCACCATTTCTTAAATTCTCGGATATTCGTAACTCCGATTGGGCTGAATTTTGGACACGATCTCTATCCAGATATTAGCTTTCTTGCAGTGAAAGAAGGGCACCAACCGCCTTACGGGGTGGCCACGAGGGCCCAGGGCGCGCCTGACCCCCTGGGGCGCGCCCCCTGCCTCGTGGCCCCCTCGGGCATCGTCTCGCGTTGATTATTCTTCCCAAAAATCACGTATATTCCAAAAAATATCCATTAGTTTTTATCCCGTTTGGACTCCGTTTGATATGGATTTTCTGTGAAACAAAAAACATGCAACATACAGGAACTGACACTGGGCACTGGATCAATATGTTAGTCCCAAAAATAATATAAAAAGTTGCCAAAAGTATATGAAAGTTGTATAATATTGGCATGGAACAATCAAAAATTATAGATACGACAGAGACGTATCACGGCCTCTGAGCCTCTTGTTGTCGAGTCCATTTCTATTGCTCGTCCTGCCTCCACCAATCAAGAGCGTCAACTTGTGATCCATGAGCCTGCTTTCACAGAGGCTCCTGAAACTGAAGAAATACCAGCTGTTCACCCCATCACAGCTGAAAACATTGGTCGTGAAGACAATGTAGATGATGATGAAGTCCTTCCTCAAATCGAGCACCAACCGGTATCATCGCATGTTCTCATGAATAGCAAACTCATCAGCATTGGTAGTCCTTTGACGCCAATTGCTCAGGATGATTCGTTGGCTGATCGCCCCCAGCAAGACACCCCCGCTCATGATGAAACTCCCACAACTCCACCACCTCAAGTCACCACTCCGATGCTTGACGACGACTACATGGTGCAGACCACTCCATCCCCACAGGCGTCACCCGCATTCCGCAGGCTTCACAAAGGCCCTAGGCCTCTGGTCACCATGTCGAGCATTCCAGAAGGAGAAGTGCAACAAAGCTCAGTCGCACGCGAAGTGTTTCCTGAAGCCACTCCAACTGCGAATGTCTCTGAGTCCGAAGCAAAAGCTGCTGAAGACATTTTGGTTGCATCAGTGCTACCTCTTGAGCACTTGTGTTGGTTTTCCCTTAAAGAGGAAAGGGTGGTGCAGCAAAGTAGTGTAAGTATTTCCCTCAGTTTTTGAGAACCAAAGTATCAATCCAGTAGGAGGCTACGCGTCAGTCCCTCGCACCTACACAAAACAAATAAATCCTCGCAACCAATGCGATAAGGGGTTGTCAATCCCTACACGGTCACTTACGAGAGTGAGATCTGATAGATATGATAAGATAATATTTTTGGTATTTTTATGATAAAGATGCAAAGTAAAATAAAATCAAAGTAAATAACTAAGTGTTGGAAGATTTAATATAATGAAGATAGACCCGAGGGCCATAGGTTTCACTAGTGGCTTCTCTCAAGAGCATAGGTATTTTACGGTGGGTGAACAAATTACTATTGAGAAATTGACAGAATTGAGCATAGTTATGAGAATATCTAGGTATGGTCATGTATATAGGCATCACGTCCGAGACAAGTAGACCGACTCCCGCCTGCATCTACTACTATTACTCCACACATCGACCGCTATCTAGCATGCATCTAGAGTATTAAGTTCAAGAGAACAGAGTAACGCTTTAAGCAAGGTGACATGATGTAGAGGGATAAACTCAAGCAATATGATGAAAACCCCATCTTGTTATCCTCGATGGCAACAATACAATATGTGCCTTGCTGCCCCTACTGTCACTAGGAAAGGACACCGCAAGATTGAACCCAAAGCTAAGCACTTCTCCCATTGCAAGAAAGATCAATCTAGTAGCCAAACCAAACTGATAATTCGAAGAGACTTGCAAAGATAACCAATCATACATAAAAGAATTCAGAGAAGATTCAAATATTATTCATAGATACACTTGATCATAAACACACAATTCATTTGTCTCAACAAACACACCGCAAAAGAAGATTACATCGAATAGATCTCCACAAGAGAGGGGGAGAACTTTGTATTGAGATCCAAAAAGAGAGAAGAAGCCATCTAGCTAATAACTATGGACCCGTAGGTCTGAGGTAAACTACTCACACTTCATCAGAGAGCTATGGTGTGTATGTAGAAGCCCTCCGTGATCGATGCCCCCTCTGTTGAGCTCCGGAACAGGCCCCAAGATGGGATCTCGTGGATATGAAAAGTTACGGCAGTGGAATTAGGGTTTTGGCTCCGTATCTGATCGTTTAGGGGTACGTAGGTATATATAGGAGGAAGAAGTACGTCGGTGGAGCAACATGGCGCCCACGAGGGTGGAGGGTGCGCCTGGGGGGTAGGCGCGACCCCCTACCTCGTGGCCTCCCTGTTGGTTGCTTGACGTAGGGTCCAATTCTCCTGGGTCTTGTTCGTTCCAAAAATCACGTTCCCGAAGGTTTCATTTCGTTTGGACTCTGTTTGATATTCCTTTTCTTCAAAACCCTAAAATAGGCAAAAAAAACAACAATTCTGGGCTTGGCCTCCGGTTAATAGGTTAGTCCCAAAAATAATATAAAAGTGGATAATAAAGCCCAATAATGTCCAAAACAGTAGATAATATAGCATGGAGCAATCAAAAATAATAGATACGTTGGAGACGTATCAAGCATCCCCAACCTTAATTCATGCTCATCCTCGAGTAGGTAAATGATAAAAACAGAATTTTTGATGTGGAATGCTACTTGGCATAATTTCAATGTAATTCTTCTTAATTGTGGTATGAATATTCAGATCCAAAAGATTCAAGACAAAAGTTTAATATTGACATAGAAATAATAATACTTCAAGCATACTAACTAAGCAATTATGTCTTCTCAAAATAACATGGCCAAAGAAAGTTATCCCTACAAAATCATATAGTCTGGCTATGCTCTATCTTCACCACACAAAGTATTTAAATCATGCACAACCCCGATGACAAGCCAAGCAATTGTTTCATACTTTTGACATTCTCAAACTTTTTCAATCTTCATGCAATACATGAGCGTGAGCCATGCACATAGCACTTTAGGTGGTATAGAATAGTGGTTGTGGAGAAGACAAAAAGGGAGAAGATAGTCTCACATCAACTAGGCGTATCAACGGGCTATGGAGATGCCCATAAATATATATCAATGTGAGTGAGTAGGGATTGCCATGCAATGGATGCACTAGAGCTATAATTATATGAAAGCTCAAAAAGAAACTAAGTGGGTGTGCATCCAACTTGCTTGCTCACTAAGACCTAGGGCATTTTGAGGAAGCCCATCACCGGAATATGCAAGCCAAGTTCTATAATGAAAAATTCCCACTAGTATATGAAAGTGATAACATAGGAGACTCTCTACTATGAAGATCATGGTGCTACTTTGAAGCACAAGTGTGGTAAAAGGATAGTAGCATTGTCCCTTCTCTCCTTTTCTCTCATTTTTTTATTTGGGCCTTTTCTCTTTTTTTATGGCCTCTTTTTTTTGTCTGGAGTCTCATCCCGACTTGTGGGGGAATCATAGTCTCCATCATCCTTTCCTCACTGGGACAATGCTCTAATAATGATGATCATCACACTTTTATTTTCTTACAACTCAAGAATTACAACTCGATACTTAGAAACAAATATGACTCTATGTGAATGCCTCCGACGGTGTACCGGGATATGCAATGACTCATGAGTGACATGTATGAAAGAATTATGAATGGTGGCTTTTCCACAAATACAATGTCAACTACATGATTATGCAAAGCAATATGACAATGATGGAGCGTGTCATAGTAAACGGAACGGTGGAAAGTTGCATGGCAATATATCTCGGAATGGCTATGGAAATGCCATGATATGTAGGTATGGTGGCTTTTTTGAGGAAGGTATATGGTGGGTGTATGATACCGGCGAAAGGTGCGCGGTATTAGAGAGGTTAGCAATGGTGGAAGGGTGAGAGTGCGTATAATCCATGGACTCAACATTAGTCATAAAGAACTCATATACTTATTGCAAAAATCTACAAGTTATCAAAGCAAAGTATTACGTGCATGCTCCTAGGGGGATAGATTGGTAGGAAAAGACCATCGCTCGTCCCCGACCGCCACTCATAAGGAAGACAATCAGTAAATAAATCATGCTCCGACTTCATCACATAACGGTTCACCATACGTGCATGCTACGGGAATCACAAACTTTAACACAAGTATTTCTCAAATTCACAACTACTCAACTAGCATGACTCTAATATCACCATCTCCATATCTCAAAACAATTATCAAGTATCAAACTTCTCATAGTATTCAACACACTCATAAGAGAATTTTATTATTAATCTTGTATACCTAGCATATTAGGATTATTTAAGCAATTTACCATGCTATTTAAGACTCTCAAAATAATATAAGTGAAGAATGAGATATCAGTAGTTTCTATAAAAAAAATCCACCCCCGTGCTCTAAAAGATATAAGTGAAGCACTAGAGCAAAGCTATATAACTCAAAAGATATAAGTGAAGCACATAGAGTATTCTAATAATTTCCGAATCATGTATGTCTCTCTCGAAAGGTGTGTACAGAAAAGATCATTGTGGTAAACTAACAAATAAATACTCAAATCATACAAGATGCTCCAAGCAAAACACATATAATGTGGTGAATAAAAATATAGCTCCAAGTAAAGTTACCGATAGAAGTAGACAAAAGAGGGGATGCCTTCCAGGGCATCCCCAAGCTTTGGCTTTTAGGTATCCTTAGATTATCTTGGGGGTTCCATGGGCATCCCCAAGCTTAGGCTCTTGCCACTCCTTGTTCCATAATCCATCAAATCTTTACCCAAAACTTGAGAACTTCACAACACAAAACTTAAAGTAGAAAATCTCGTGAGCTCCGTTAGCGAAAGAAAACAAAAGACCACTTGAAGGTACTGTAATGAACTCATTCTTTATTTATATTGGTGTTAAAACTACTGTATTACAACTTCTCTATGGTTTATAAACTATTTTACTAGCCATAGATTCATCAAAATAAGCAAACAACACACGAAAAACAGAATTTGTCAAAAACAGAACAGTCGGTAGTAATCTGTAGCTAGAGCAAGATCTGGAGCCCCAAAATTCTAAAATAAATTGCTCGAAGTGAGGAATTTATATATTAATCATCTGCAAAAATAATTAACTAAATAGCACTTTCCAAATAAAAATGGCAGCAGTTCTCGTGAGCGCTAAAGTTTCTGTTTTTTACGGCAAGATTAACAAGACTTTCCCCAAGTCTTCCCAACGGTTCTACTTGGCACAAACACTAATTAAACACAAAAAACACAACCAAAACAGAGGCTATATAAATTATTTATTACTAAACAGGAGCAAAAAGCAAGGAATAAAAATAAAATTGGGTTGCCTCCCAACAAGCGCTATCGTTTAACGCCCCTAGCTAGGCATAAAAAGCAAGGGTAGATCTAGGTATTGCCATCTTTGGTTTTAGGTAAGAAAAGAGCAAACTTGCTATCTATGGAATTAATCTTTCTATTTTGATAAAGCACATGGCTATTAATGGTAGAAGCAAGATTAAGTATGTTACGGAAATTTGTATCTAAGCTAGCCTTCATCCCTTTGATAGATTCATTTTGGTAAGAGAGCTAAAGGATGTAGATTCAACTTTCTCATTCATGGGGTGCCCAAATATGGTTTTCATCTTTTCATAAGTATCTACGGCATCCCCTTCAAGAAAGCCTTCTTCAAATATAGAATCTAAGACATGCTTAAAAGAAGAAGGAAGGGCAATATAAAAGATTTTTTAAGTAAATTTCAATTTGGTATTGAGGCACATAGCTAGCCCTGATCCTTAATAGTCTATACCGAGCATCTTTCAAAGATTCATCAAGTAAATAACGAAAAATTCCGGAATCATCTTCATCAAAATTATTAAGATTATCATTGATAACTCCGGTAGGTTTTTCCATAGTGTCCTTATTTATAAGCTTAGCTAGAATAGAAGGGTTGTCCAAAGTACTAAAACTCGGGAGAGAACCCCCAACCCTTTTTGATTCAGACATGGTGGGAGAAAGGCGAGCGAGAAAAAGAAAGGGCGGATAAAACAGCAAGGGTGAAGTGGGGGAGAGGAAAACGAGAGGCAAATGGTAAATAATGTAATGCGGGAGATAAGGGTTTGTGATGGGTACTTGGTATGTTGACTTTTGCGTAGACCTCCTCGGCAACGGCGCCAGAAATCCCTCTTGCTACCTCTTGAGCACTTGCGTTGGTTTTCCCTTGAAGAGGAAAGGGTGGTGCAGCAAAGTAGCGTAAGTATTTCCCTCAGTTTTTGAGAACCAAGGTATCAATCCAGTAGGAGGCTACGCGCCAGTCCCTCGCACCTACACAAAACAAATAAATCCTCGCAACCAACGCGATAAGGGGTTGTCAATCCCTACACGGTCACTTACGAGAGTGAGATCTGATAGATATGATAAGATAATATTTTTGGTATTTTTATGATAAAGATGAAAAGTAAAATAAAATCAAAGTAAATAACTATTTGTTGGAAGATTTAATATGATGAAGATAGACCCGGGGCCATAGGTTTCACTAGTGGCTTCTCTCAAGAGCATAGGTATTTTACGGCGGGTGAACAAATTACTGTTGAGCAATTGACAGAATTGAGCATAGTTATGAGAATATCTAGGTATGATCATGTATATAGGCATCACGTCCGAGACAAGTAGACCGACTCCTGCCTGCATCTACTACTATTACTCCACACATCGACCGCTATCTAGCATGCATCTAGAGTATTAAGTTCAAGATAACAGAGTAACGATTTAAGCAAGATGACATGATGTAGAGGGATAAACTCAAGCAATATGATGAAAACCCCATCTTGTTATCCTCGATGGCAACAATACAATACGTGCCTTGCTGCCCCTACTGTCACTGGGAAAGGACACCGCAAGATTGAACCCAAAGCTAAGCACTTCTCCCATTGCAAGAAAGATCAATCTAGTAGGCCAAACCAAACTGATAATTCGAAGAGACTTGCAAAGATAACCAATCATACATAAAAGAATTCAGAGAAGATTCAAATATTGTTCATAGATAAACTTGATCATAAACCCACAATTCATCGGTCTCAACAAACACACCGCAAAAGAAGATTACATCGAATAGATCTCCAAAAGAGAGGGGGAGAACTTTATATTGAGATCCAAAAAGAGAGAAGAAGCCATCTAGCTAATAACTATGGACCCGTAGGTCTGAGGTAAACTACTCACACTTCATCGGAGAGGCTATGGTGTTGATGTAGAAGCCCTCCGTGATCGATGCCCCCTCCGGCGGAGCTCTGAAACAGGTGTAACATCCCAAATTTTCAATTTGGAATGTTATACATAAGTCATCCATGCATATCATATTTTATTGCATTTCCGCTCCGCAGTCCTTGAAATCCTAAGCAACTCAAGGACCTTCGGAGAGAGTTGGGGATTTCCCGGTTTCATATTTGATTTTTATCAAATTATGAAACGAGGATTTTGATTTTAATTATTTCTCTCTTCGAAAAATATTTCATATTAAAATATATGAGAGGAGATAATATGACTTCCCCAAAAATAATTGAAATATCGGAGGAAAATATTAAAATCTTTTATTTGATTTTATTTGGATTTTTTGCATTAGAAAAATTGCACGTTTTCAAAATTGCATTTTAGGGGCAAGAAAATGTTCATCTCGTTCTAAATATTTTATTTAGACGGTGAAAATTTGTTTTGGCATTTTTAGACTTTTATTTATTTTTCTAGGATTTTATTTCGGTCGGCGAAATTATTTAAAAAAAAGTTCCACGCCCGACTGGGCCTAAGGCCGAGCCGAGCCAGGCCGCCGCCACCGCCTCCCTGCGCGCGCCGCAGTCGCCGCCGACCCGGACTCCAAGTCCGAGCCGGACTCCCCCCCGCCGCCGCTGCTTTGTCCCCTCCCCCAAGCAGCTGCCAC
>NC_041384.1:488529536-488537625 GCF_002162155.2 Triticum dicoccoides | reverse complement strand
CTCCGTGCCGCGCCTCGTCACCGCCCGCGCCTGCTGCTGCCACCGTCGCCCCGCCGCCCGCACCCCGCCTCGCCGGAGGTAGCTGCCGGACTTCGCCGCCGGTTTATTTTATAAAACCGTTCGGTTTTCTTTTTTTTAAACCCTAGATCCGTTTTTTTCCGGATTCGTCGGTTTTTCTCGGTTCTTTTAGTTAGCGGACGTTTGTCCGTACGTTCGTTTTAACGAAAGGTTTTCGCCTGTTAGTTACAGCTAACGAACGCTCGTTCCTTAGTCTGTTCATCAGTTTTCTTTTATCAGATTTATTCCGCGATATCTCTAATCGCGATTTCTGATCCGATCTTAGTTTCTGTTTTTCTTTTCTCTCGTTAGTCGGAATCAGGCGATTCAAGCGCCTAGATCTTCGTCTCGAGACCCTCTTTCCGTTTAACCAACTTAAATAAGTTTTTTCTACTGTAAGATTTGACCTAGGTTCAGATTAGTAAACAAAGCTTCTTTCTTTCGCCGTTTGAGTTTCGTTGCTCCGTTTGATTCGATTCTTTTTGCTAACCGGAGTTCTTAAGTTGAACCTCCCAGTCAATCTCTTTTATTTGAGTTTTGCTTGCGCACCTTTGCTTGTTGCTTATGTAAGTTATTGTTTGTTTGCAATAGAACACCCGGAGTGCGAAGCATGCTACTACGAGTCCCTAGGCTTTGCAGATCGTCAGCAAGGCAAGTAACACATTGATCATACTCTTCTCATACCCTGTTTTTATGCATTTGTTCCAATCCTCAAACATTGCATGATTAGGATGTCATTAACATGTGGGTTGGGAAGTAGTTGTTGAGGTAGAACCTATTACCCTGTTACATTCAAACCTTGGGAGTTACTTCTACGCGTTGCTTATATTGCTACGCTATGCTCGTAGACGTGGTTTGGGTTTGAGTGAAATCCATGACAGATGTGAGATTATTAATTAATGGTTGTACTTAAGGTGGCAATTTAAATTAAACATCTGGGTGGATTGAGGCACCTGGAGTACCTAGTGTTGCCTGTATTTTTGGAAATCCCGGAGTACCCGTGTGATCTTCCTATGGACCGCCACCTAGGCTCAAAGGGAACTGAGATGATTCATGCTAGAAACTTCCATGTGCGGCCACTAGCTATTATGGGCTCTAGAATAGTTGAGTAAGTTACGTGAAGCTCTTGAAGAGGTGGATCAGCAGGTAGTGGGTTTTGTAGGTTTGGTATGGTCTACCCGGAGTAGAGAGTTAATGTTTCTGAAAGACTGTGTCTCGGTCATCTGTTTCTCAAACACCATGTAGTGCGAGAAATCCAACGGAGGCGATCGAGTCTTGTGGGGAAAAGTGTGCAAACCTCTACAGAGTGTATAATCTAATCATGGTTAGTCGCGTCCCTGGTTATGGACAATTCTTGAGTATCTAGTATTTGGGTTATCACATGTATCTCATCACTTTTAATTAATACTGTTGGGATGTTAATCACTTTAATTGGGATTGAGTTGGACGAACCTTCTCAATGAAGTTTCAACTACCATGATAGTTAAATTAAAATCTATTCCTTTGTTGTAGGGAAAAATTGGCTTTACGCAAAAACTATAACCATAGAGCTTTCCACCAGCCCAATATGCATGTAGTGTTAGCATTACTCTATTCTTGCTCTATTGTGTTATTTTGCCAGCATATTCCATGTGCTGACCCGTTTCGGGCTGCAACATATTATGTTGCAGACTTTTCAGACGAGGAGTAAGGTTCGTTAGGTCATTGCCATGCAGCTCAGTTATGCCGTTGGAGTTGATGGACTCACTTTACCTTCCAAGCCTTCCGCTGTTATCGTATTAGATGGCCTTAAGCCATATTATTGTAATAAGTTCTCTTTTGAGACATTCGATGTAATAAGTGTGTGATTGTCACTCTGTTATAAATCCTTCGAGTATTGTGTGTGTCAGCATTACCGATCCAGGGATGACACTAAAGCACAGAGACTTGACCATCTGAGGTTGGGTCGCTACAAGATGGTATCAGAGCACACGCTGAGTGTAGGACACGATCACTAAGATAAACCCTAGGCCACACTTCTCTACTCATTTCTGACTCCTCTCCATTTTCAACTCTTTAGGATGACGTGGATGAAGAACAAGTTTGCACAACCGGATGAAGACACACCTTTTGGACGCCACTTGAAGGAAGTCACTAGGTACTTGAACATTGGAATACCAAGCTTCACTGGAACATACAACGCCACTTTACCTAAAGAGGAGAGCTGGATGATGCAAGTACAAGTTCCGGGAAGAACGTTCTCGCCAACTTCTAAACCCATAGAATTTTCTTTCGAAGCACCCACCTGGAGCCTAGGCAAGAGCATGGCAGCCCACATTACCATGGGACGCATTGGAGAAGTCTACAACAGAGAGCTTAAGGACACTATCTACCAAATATGTGGGCGCCGAGACGAGCAATGGGAAGTAATCAACACCAAGAAGGATAGATCCATTGCAACTTTCATCTAGGACTTAAACCAGCACATTCGACGCCAGGAGAACCAGATGTGCGCAGACATGATGGACTTGAAGAAGGCAAAGACTAGGATCATCGAGCTGGAGGAAGAACTCAAGTTTACACACGATGGATATGAGGAGGAAATCAAGACACTACTGGAGAAGAATGACGACCTAGTCAAGAAGATCGGAGTATTCATGGAAGGACCAGCACCAATAGAAGAAGAAGAATAACCCAAGGAGATACGCCCCAAGGACTACATCACCATCGGCGACACCGATTCCGCCCCTAGTGATGATGACTTTGAAGACGACACTGGAGCAGACATCATGGAGTCTTCCACCGATCAAAATTTCTAGATGACCATCATGTATTAGTAGTATTTCCCCATGTATTTAGTAGTAGATGAGCACTTTTGCGATAGTTCTAGACCGTTTGTATGCCCTTGCTTGACTGATTGAGTGAAATGTTTGTGATTGTCTCATGTGCATATAGGTAGTGTTTTCTCATTAGACCCCTTTTCTATTCTGATCTCTTCCATCTAAACCCATCAGATGCCTTCGAGACATGACACCGGTTTTGCTTTCCCACCGAAGCTCACCCAGTTGATCCAGCAGCAGAACACTTTGATGCAATTGCTAGTTCAGAACCAGGGCAACAACAGCAACAACAACAACAACAACAACCCGCCACCAATGGACAACCTAGCCCTTTTTCTAAGGTTACAACCGCCGGTGTTTTCCAGTAGCACCGAGCCTATAGTTGCAGCTGATTGGCTCCGCAGAATTGGAAGGGAGTTAACCACTGTGGGATGCACTGATGCTAAGAAGGTGCGTTTTGCCGCACATCAGTTGGATGGACCCGCAGCATCATGGTGGGAGAATTACACATCCACTTTCCCCGTAGCCAACGTCACTTGGGACTAGTTTCAGCAAGCTTTCCGCATGGCCCATGTCTGAACTAGATCTATGCAGATGAAGAAGCGGGAGTTCCGCAACCTACGCCAGGGGAACCGTACTATGGCTCAGTACGTGGGTGAGTTTAGCAAGTTATCTCGCTATGCCCCTGATGATGTGGCCACAGATGTCGCGAAGCAGGAGAAGTTTATGGAAGGGCTGAATGATGAGATGAGCATGCAGTTGATGGTAGCAACCTTCAACAACTACCAGGAGTTGGTAGATAAGGCCCTTATGATTGAAGGGAAGCAGCAAAAGATTGAGAGCCGCAAGAGAAAGTATGGACAAGGGAAGTATAACCCAGGAGCATAGCAGAAGCCACACCTAACCCCGAATTCAGGAGGACTTGTTCATAACCATGGAGGCCACAACCACACTGGAGGAGGATCGCATAACCACAATGGATCTTAGAATGGGAATGGGAACGGAACCAACAATAATCAGAACCGCCCCAACCTAGCCACACCCGCCAAAAGAGACCTAAGTCAAGTTACTTGCTTCAAGTGCGGGAAGATTGGACACTACGCCATGGAGTGCCCTGAAGGAAGGAATGGAAACGGAAATGGGAGCGCTGGGAAGAAGCCTAATCCATTCAACAAAGGACAAGTGAACCACGTTAACATGGAGGAGGTTGAAGAGCAGTCGGACGCGGTAATAGGTAAGTTTTTGGTTAAGTCATTTACCGCTCGTGTTCTTTTCGATACTGGTGCATCGCATTCATATATATCAAGGGGATTTGTGGATAAGTTTAAACTACCAACCCAAACCCTTAGGACCCCTCTGTTAGTAAGCTCACCTGGAGCAGAATACATGGCCGGCCGATGGTGCGACCAGATACCCCTAACCATTGGCACACATGTTTTTCCGTCTGACCTAATTATCTTGGAGTCACAAGGATTGGATGTGATATTAGGTATGGACTAGATGTCAAAGTATGGAGGAAGCATTGATTGTGCTAGTAAGTCGATTTATCTCACCACCCCGGAGGGAAAAATGATTAAGTATGTATTTAGGCATGTGCCTAGGAGGAGCCAAGTGAATGCCCTTACAGGAGTTGTTCAGGAGGAAGTGCCTGTAGTGAAGGATTATCCGGATGTTTTTCCTGAGGAGTTACCAGGCATGCCACCGGATAGAGACATTGAGTTTTTGATAGAGTTGTTGCCAGGAACAGGACCGATATCCAAGAGACCCTATCGGATGCCCGCAAATTATCTGGAGGAAATTAAGAAACAGATCAAGGAGTTATTGGAAAAAGGGTACATTCGAAGGAGTTCATCACCTTGGGGAGCCCCTGTGCTTTTGGTGGTGAAGAAGGATAAATCCCTAAGGATGGTTGTTGATTATCGAGCCTTGAATGAAGTGATGATTAAGAACAAGTACGCACTGCCGATGATCAATGATCTGTTCGATCAGTTACAAGGAGCTAAAGTGTTTTCGAAGATCGATTTGAGATCGGGATACCATCAGTTGAAGATACGTGAGAAGGATATACCAAAGACAACGTTCACAACACGGTATGGATTATACGAGTACACGGTCATGTCATTTGGACTGACTAACGCCCCTGCCTATTTCATGAGCAGGATGAACAAGGTGTTCATGGAGTATTTGGACAAGTTTGTTGTGGTGTTTATTGATGATATTATGGTATACTCAAAGAATGAAGAGGAGCACAAGGAGCACTTGCGCTTAGTTCTCGAGAAACTCAGGGAACACCAGTTGTATGCTAAGTTTAGCAAATGCGAGTTTTGGTTGAAGGAAGTCGGGTTCCTTGGACATGTTATATCGGGAGAAGGTATAGCAGTAGACCCCAGCAAAATTCAGTCAGTCACTGAATGGTTGGCACCCACCTCAGTTAGCGAGATCCGCAGTTTCCTTAGACTCGCAGGTTACTATCGGAGATTCATTGAGAAATTTTCCAAGATTGCGAAGCCAATGAATGAACTGTTGAAGAAGGATACTAAGTTTAAATGGACAGACGATTGCGAGGGAAGCTTCTAGGAGTTGAAGAAACGTTTGACTACAGCGCTAGTGCTAACACTGCCAGATATACATAAGGAGTTCCAAGTGTATTGCGACGCCTCTCGCTTAGGACTTGGATGTGTGCTTATGCAGGACGGAAGAGTTGTTTCATATGCCTCACGACAACTAAAACCCCACGAGTTGAACTATGCCACGCATGATTTGGAGTTAGCAGCCGTAGTGCATGCATTGAAGACCTGGAGACATTATCTCATCGAAAACCGATGTGATGTATACACGGATCACAAGAGTTTGAAGTACATTTTCACCCAGAAGGAACTGAACCTTAGACAGAGGAGATGGTTGGAGCTTATAAAGGATTATGATATGAAGCTACACTATCACCCAGGAAAGGCCAATGTTGTAGCAGACGCCTTGAGCAAGAAGAGTTATGCTAATATCCTTGAAAGTAAGGGATTGCCGAAGGAGTTAGCAGAGAATATCATGGAACTTCGATTGGAGATTGTTCCTAGAGTATTTGTTACAACAATGGAGGTCTAGTCGACATTTCTGGACAAGATTCGGGAAGCTCAGAGGGATGACAAGGAGATTGCCAAAATAAAGGAGAAGATGAGCAAAGGTAAGGCCAAAGGTTTTCATGAGGATGAGCACGATACCTTATGGTTTGAGGATCGAGTTTATGTGCCCAATAATCAGGAGATCAGGAAGTTAATACTTCAAGAGGCTCATGACTCACCATACTCGATACACCCAGGAAACACCAAGATGTATCTGGATTTGAAGGAGCGTTTCTGGTGGACCGGTATGAAGAAGGATATTGCCGAGTATGTGGCCGTATGTGATGTATGTCAGAGAGTGAAGGCAGAGCATCAGAAGCCAGCAGGACTATTACAGCCTATGTCGATACCCGAATGGAAGTGGGATAAACTGGGCATGGACTTTATCACCGGATTGCCCAGGACCAAAGCAGGATATGATTCCATATGGGTAGTAGTTGATCGCTTGACCAAAGTGGCTCACTTCATCCCAGTGAAAACCACTTATACCAATGCAAAGTTAGCCAAGATTTATATGTCCAGGATCGTATGTCTGCATGGAGTTCCGAGAACCATCGTATCAGATAGAGGAACACAGTTTACTTCAAAGTTCTAGCATTAGTTACATCAGACTTTGGGAACAAGGTTAGAGTTCAGTACAGCTTTTCATCCGCAGACAGATGGACAGACTGAGAGAGTGAACCAAATTCTGGAGGACATGTTGAGAGCCTCTGCGCTAGATTATGGATCTAGTTGGGATGACAATTTGCCTTACGCAGAATTCTCTTACAACAACAGCTACCAAGCCAGTTTGAAGATGGCACCATTTGAAGCCCTGTATGGACGCAGGTGCAGAACACCATTGATGTGGGACGAGGTAGGAGACCGACCATTGTTTGGACCAGATTTGATTAAGGAGTCTGAGGAGAAGGTTAAATTGATTCGTGATAGACTGAAGATTGCGCAGTCCAGACAGAAGAGTTATGCGGACTCAAAACGCAAAGAAGTAACTTATGAAATTGGAGATAGAGTATATCTACGAGTATCTCCCTTGCGAGGAGTGAAACATTTTGGAGTTAAGGGGAAACTAGCTCCGAGATTTGTAGGACCGTATCGTGTTTTGGAACGGATGGGAGAAGTTGCCTACAAGTTGGAATTACCCGAAGGATTGTCAGGAGTTCATGATGTGTTCCATGTTTCACAGCTGAAGAAGTGTCATGCTGAGATGGCCGATATACCGTTAAGGGATACAGTACCCTTGGAGGCAATTCAGTTGGACAGTGATTTGACTTACGAGGAAAAGCCAGTAAAGATTCTTGAGTTTGCCAGCAGAGTCACTCGCAGTAAAGTTATCAAATTTTGAAAGTTCAGTGGAGTCACCATACCGAGGATGAAGCCACCTGGGAACAAGAGGATGACCTCCGCAAAGACCACCCACACCTATTTTCTAGCCAACCCGAATCTCGAGGGCGAGATTCATCTTAAGGGGGGTAGGTTTGTAACATCCCAAATTTTCAATTTGGAATGTTATACATAAGTCATCCATGCATATCATATTTTATTGCATTTCCGCTCCGCAGTCCTCGAAATCCTAAGCAACTCAAGGACCTTCGGAGAGAGTTGGGGATTTCCCGGTTTCATATATGAGTTTTATCAAATTATGAAACGAGGATTTTGATTTTAATTATTTCTCTCTCCGAAAAATATTTCATATTAAAATATATGAGAGGAGATAATATGACTTCCCCAAAAATAATTGAAATATCGGAGGAAAATATTAAAATCTTTTATTTGGATTTTTTTGCATTAGAAAAATTGCACGTTTTCAAAATTGCATTTTAGGGCCAAGAAAATGTTCGTCTCGTTCTAAATATTTTATTTAGATGGTGAAAATTTGTTTTGGCATTTTTAGATTTTTATTTATTTTTCTAAGATTTTATTTCGGTCAGCGAAATTATTTTAAAAAAAAGTTCCGCGCCCGACTGGGCCTAAGGCCCAGCCGAGCCAGGCCGCCGCCGCCACCCCCCCCCAACACCACCCCACCACCACCGCCCGCGCCGCCCGCAGCCGCCGCCGCCGTCGTGCCGCGCCTCGCCGCCGCCCGCGCCTGCTACCGCC